>NC_081425.1:4226163-4503715 GCF_949786415.1 Peromyscus eremicus | reverse complement strand
GCTCTGCAAATGTCCCCCTTCCCATGACATATGCTCCCATTAGATCCCATGGCTCAAAGGGCCTGCTAACAAATCTAGGCCAAACACAGCTGCGTTGATAAGATTTTCACAAGAGTCCCTAAAAATACATTTCTCCTTAAATCAGCCTTGCCAGTCACCAAGCAGCTACAGATCTTGAAGGACAGAAGTGGCTTCAGAAAAGGCCAAGCCCCCTCCCTCTTAAAGCTCAGAAACCAGATTCCTGGGGAGCAGAAATAATAGCAAGAACACCAGCGGCTGAGGACTATTTCAAGTCCCATCATGAAGATGGAACAAAGCGCACTCTAAGGGCAGGCTCAGACTGTGAGCTCTGGAGTCCGTCCAGCCGTGTGTACGCCCATTCATCTGCTCACTCCTCGTTCAGCGAGGTTTTGTCCAGTGTTCACCATATCCCAAAGTTACATGTGTTGCTAGATGTCGGGGGCTATACACGAACCCTGTACCTTTCTCACAGCTGTTACATTCCCACTATGAAATAACTATGTGAGCACTGAATACTGACAAGGGATTTGGAGGGGAGACAGAGCAAGGTAAGCCAGCGTGAACATAGAGGACTGATGCAATATTACATCAGAAAAGGCTTCCCCATAGATGACCCCCAAGGTGTGACTGTCTGGGAGAGTATTCCCAGTAGAAAGATCCGTGAGGTTAAAGCTTGGAGGCAGAGTGTGTTTGGTTAGCTGAGGACCAAGAAGAAGGCCAGAATGGATGGAAGGAAGGAAGCAAGGAGAGAGATTACCAGAGGAACTGTGGGGCTAGTCACAAAGGTCTTTGCAGACGGGTGGGTGGTCATGGAAGCTGTGGGACCAACCATGATGGTCCTTGCAGACCATTGTAAGGCTCTTGACTGTGGTATCGGGGGGCGTGTGCAGAGGGGCGAGCTGATCTGCCTCCATTTCTGACTAGATTCCTTCCTGCTGATCTGTTTGAGGGGACGTAAGCGTGAGGTGGGAAGTAGTGTGAGTAGATAGCTTGAGAGCCTATAGCACAAAGGAACACAGAGAAATAAAGGTAGCTTGGGTGATGACGGAGAAGTGTGGAAGATGGATAGCAGCCAGCTACTGAGACTGCTTGGGAGATGGCATCCACGCTGTTCATCTGTATCATATGCTATCTGGGGGAGGAAGAGAAGGACAGAGGAGAAAAAGAGGAGCAGAGAGGATAGACGTCTGGGAGACATCATTGTCTAAAGCTATAAAAATTGACAGCGAGTTTAACACCGTAAAACTGGACAGAGATGTGCTTATGCAGAGGCCTGGTGGGTACTGCAGTCTGCTTGTGTTCCAGCCTTTCCAGCTCCCACCTGCTTCTTTCTCTTCTAGTTAGCACAGGCCACCAGGCATGAACTCCGTGATAGTTCTCATCCGCATTACCTTCCACCTGAAAAATCTTATTGCAAATGATGCTGGGTAAATATTTGTTCTAAGAGCTCTCCCTGGTCTTATCTCACCATTAAATATGCTAACCACAGGGTGAGAGCTGTTATCCTGGTAACCTATGAGTCGGTTCCACACTGCACTTCCTCCAACAGGGTCTGGCTCTCGCCTTTCTCTTGGTGACACTTGTGTGTGTTTCTTATTGCACCTTTTGTACTGACTTCTGTTTTCTGATCATGTGTGATAGTGCTGTGCTGAACCATTCTTGGTGAGGGATATCAGCCACACCCACTTCTGACATCACTCACTTCTGTGGCTCAGCATGTACACAGCCACACATATGCACACATGGAGATATTTATGGGCTCCCGTGATGCCATGCACAGTTTCTACTCAGCGGGGGATAGCCTTGCCACCTACCTCAGCTGCTGCCTCCTGCACTCTAATCTCCCCGACCTCTGGACTTTCTGATACGCTGTACATGTTAAAGCCCTTAACCTTTGAAACGTACACCTTCCTTCTCATGCCATTGTTCTAAGCCAGCCAGGGATGGGTAAAGAGATAAGACGGGAGTCCTCTGTCCAGGAGCAGGTCCTGCCTTTCCACAGAAACTCCAGTTTCTGACACAGCTGATATTTCTGCCTCTGCTTTCCTCTCATGTTACACTACCACCACCGGAAGTCCGCATTCTCACCCGGGGCAGCATCAGAGGACCCAGCCCCACCCCTCCTGCGTGGCAGGTGGACAGCTTACCTGGCCGAAGTGGCGGGGCTGTGAGACAGCTAGCTGCCTAGAGTTGATTTTCCAGGTGTGTGGCTTCAAGCCACTCTCTGTCTACCCAGGAGGGAAGATTGAGCAGCTTGTCTTTTCACCCCCGGAACCAGCGACTTCTTTCCTCCTCCCTCTTCAGGTCATCTGTAGCTCACCGGCTCCCACCTCCACCCACCACCATCTTCCCAAGCTCCTTCCTGTTTCCTTTCTTCTAACCCCAAAAGAAAGGAGCCTGGGGAGGTGAGTTGGGGAGGCTGCCCCTCCCCTAGCGGCTCCTTCTGTTACTCCGAGCAGCCCTGAGGTTCCAGAAACAGAGCTTCCAAAGTCCCATCTGACATCAGTGCAGAAAGCATGAGACATTAATTCCCTCTGCTGCTCTGCTGTGTCCCTGTACCTCCAAGTACCCCAGGGTTGTGTCTGTGCCTCGGCTGCTCTTGTCCTCTCTGCATGTGGAGAATCAGGATCACCTCGCTGCTAACTGCGGTCCACACATGCGCCCCGATGTCCTTGCAGTGGCAGCCATCGAGGGTGTCCTCAGTGTTCTGCCTCCTTCTCCCTTCATGCTGGATGATTCAGAGGAGTTTCTATCCGTCGTTTTTTCTTTTTCCGTCATTCGCCTGGTGCTTCTTATTTCTGTCACCTCTAAGACACTAAGTGAACTGTGCCTTGCCCTGTTCAGGTGGCCCTTTAGTCTCCTAAAGGAGACATACACACGTCTGGCTTGCCCTTGGTCTCACTCAGTGAGTGTACATGTCGCGTATCCATCCCATGGCCTGAGGAACTTGGATTCCACCTCATGTTCGTGCCCATGACTTCTACACCCCATTTCCAAATGGCCTCGACTTCCTGATTGACACTTTCACCTGGACCACAACCTCAGGTCCTTCTGCCCACGTAGAATACACACTTCGAAGTTTGAAAGGTTACTCCTTGCCAATGAGTTTCTAACACACACGATCTATGTGTGGCCTTTCCTTGCTGTCCATAGTTACAGTGGAGTTTCATCTGAATTTTTCCTTTCCAGCCGTTGCTCTAGCCTTTGCAAACTCTTCCCGGACAAATGTTTGGAGATTTGCTACTCCACGGAGTTTTCCCGAGGCAAAGTCTCGTTTTCCTTTTTCTGGTACTATGTGAGGTCCTTTACGCTCACTCTGCCAATGCACTGTGCCAGTTCAAGTGTATCTGGGCAACCCAGACCCCATGACACTGCTCCCGATGAGGCCCAGCCCTGCCCAAAGCACGCTGTGGAAACTTAGGGCACATTTCTCGAACTTAGTGGACATGAGTACACAGATTTGGATGTCTTGTGATGGACACGACGCTATGAAGAACTGCCATGGGCTTTCACGGCCACTAAATGTTCTGCCAGTCTCCTAATGTAAGAAGTCTATTCATCGTGATAGGAGCTGAGATCTCGGCTCTGCTTCGTCTTGTCTGCACCAAGGTTTCATTCTGGGCTGCTAGTGTAATTGAATTGTTACAGACTACAACAACTAGCCATTGGGTAAATTGAGGTGTGTTCCTTAACTGCTTGGGAACTTCATTCCGGCAGGTACTGTGTGTGGACGTGCACACACACACACACACACACACACACACACACATGTGCACACACACACACATACCCTCCATGTGGTCTCTGAATATCTCCTTCTACTACCGTGGGCAACCCTGAGATTCCAGAAGCAGAACTGCCCCAGGTCCCATCTAACATCAGTGCAGCTTTGAAAAGCCATGCTACCCACCGGTCATGCTTGTGCCAATCTGTTTCTCTGTCCATCACACATACGCCGTATGCACGTAGACATCAGCTTCCTAACGTCCCCTAATACATATATGTGCCTTGATAGCTTAATTGTCGACAGCTATGGAAGTACGTTGATTGTTTTAAATGTATTTCCACTGACTGCATGAGGCAACCCTTCTACCTGCTAATATTAAAAGTGGGTCAAAGGGGAGCCCCAGCCTCTGTAGGTATGTGTATCCCTTTTTGCCTCACTGTACCTGCAATGCCTGACATCCACAGCTGAAGGAAGGAGACAATCATTTTGGCTCACGATTTCAGAGCATTTCAATACGTCTTGGTGGGGAAGGCGTGGTGGATCTCAGCTGAGGGTGTCGGTCATGTGTGGCAGTCTCTGTTCACATCACAGCAGCCCAGGGAGCCGATCAAGAGGTCCCTCGGCCTCTCAAAAGAACACCACCAGACGAGGAGCAAACATTCAGAGCAGGAGCATCTAAGGGATATGGCAGACTCAAACCATAACAGTCGGCAGATGAAGCGGCCATCAGGCTGGTGTCGAGAGGGAGGCAGAGAAGGACAAAGGTCAGCTAGGAGGAATTGTTTGCTACAGACTGTGCCAGGGAAGGAAAGGGGAATTCACATGGGAATTGGGGGCCCACCATCACCCTGTCTGGATGCAGCCATGGGTTCCTGACCACCCAGGAGACAAGTACCATGTCACACTTGAATGTTATCGAATACAGTTGCTTTTCTTACAATACTGGCATCTCCTAACTGAATTGTATTTGGATAGAAAACACAATGGGAAAAAAACCCCACAATTTGAATACAAATATGTGCTGAATATATTCTATCTGGCTGTGGGTATAGGAGTATATTTAGAATTTTTCTCTTTTCTAATTAAAGATGGGGTTTCTGTCTGTGTGCATTTCTGGAATTGGCCATGAAAGTAGATTGGAAATGTTCACATATTAAAATTAACCCTGGATTTTATGATTTTTTCACTTGTACTTTAAGACATAGCACACATGGGAAAAAAATTAGCCGAGAATCGATTTTTTCCTTTATTGCCTTTGTCATAGATAATACTGACCTGTTTGTGACCTTGGGGGTCTCGATCTCATTTCCTTCAGTGATATATCAGAAGGTGTGTTCAAAAGAACCGGGTAACATGTGAAATGGAGATGCCGTCAACAGCCAGAACTCTGTCCTTACTCAGAATGAGGGCTTGGAGCTGTCTAGATGAAGATGTGTCAAAGGTTCTGGAGCTTACATTATAGAAGGGACTCTATGACTCACATCCCCCATCACAGAGAGAGTTCTTACATACACACATATATACTGTCGTTCTTCAGACACACACATCATCATCATCATCATCATCATCATCATCATCATCATTGACTTTCAAGACTGTTAGTGATACAAGATCTGCCACTGTGTATCTGTTTATGCAGCATATATTTACTGACACAATTATGCCCAATAACATGGTTTTTCAAAACTCCCAGTACTTTCTGGTGACATTCCTAACAAGCTTTGAACAACCTTGCCTCAGTTTATACTGCTGCCTCATTCTTAGAGACATTAGTGATACTAAGACAGCTTAGGAATTTAAACTAAAACGTCATGTAGACAGCTCTGAGGAGTCTAAATGAACATAGACTAGCTACCACAAAGAGAGCCCTTGTGTTATACTACTGATTATGTTATCTTTGCACAGACATTTGTGGACTGTGTGGTACTGTCCCCTTGATCAGCGAGCTCAAAGGGACTGGCCTGTCACTCAGTTATCTGGAGGGAAGACTAGAAGCCGGGCCAGCAAAGTTGGTTTCCATCCCTTAACTCTCAAAGAACCATTTTATAGATGATTTTTAATAAATGAAAAAGAAAACAATTTAAAGGAGTTTGGAGAACAAAGCTTTTTGGTGATAACCATGATGGCTGCCCTTCTGGTTTCTGTGAAGAGACAGTTGGGTTCTTACTTTCTCCCCTTGGACTATCTCTGTCACTGCTGTCTGTCTCTTGGTCCGCTGAGCCATCTGAGGGAAGCCTGGGTTGACATCTCTTCCCCAAGGCAGTGATTACTGGACAGTATCACACCCCAGTCCTCAGAGTGAAGTGGTTCTCAGCCCTGGTGCTTCAGCTGGTGGCCCCTCCAGACTCTTCTTCTGTCACTGTGTCTGCACTGGATAAGCCAGGGATGTGGCTGATTCATTGATCAGTGGAGAGAGCTCACCCCGAGCTGCTTTAAACCAGTCGGTGGGGGTGAGGACACTCAGAGATCAAGGTACTCCCAGGAAAGAAAGATTATTTTATTTTAGCGTGTTTAAGCTCGTGCTGTGGCATAGCCTATAATTCCAGTCCTAGTGGACTGAGGCAGGGGAATTTCCAGAGTTCAAGGCCAGTTTGGGCTATATAGTATATGCCTAACTAGCCTGGGCTAAAGAGTAAGAGCCTATCGTAAAGACCACGCCTACTTAACACCTCCACTACCACCCATAAAAAGCCCAGCATGATATCACATGCCTGTAACCCCCAGCTATCTGGAGGAGCAGGCTGAGAAGGAAGGTCAGTTTGAGCCCTAGGCTCTCCAGTACTACACAGTGAATAGAGAGACTCAGCCTCAAACCAAGAAACAAAATACATATTTTAAGAATTTAAATGTTAAGAATGGGAAACCCAAAGATTGTAAAGATGAGAAATAGGAAGTCAAAGAGACAAGAGCTCTTCACTGTAATTAGATGTATGCAAAATAAAATTAAAGGCGTCCTATCCTATGAGTTACTCAGTGGCTAATGAGTCCTTGACTGTCTGACTCAGAAACCGGTTTGTTTTGTAGGATCCTTTAATCAGTGCCGCAGGAGGCCTCGTCTGGCAGACAGCTAGAGCAGCCCAGGTGACCAGGAGTGAGCCAGGAAGGCTGTGCTGTAGTGCACAACAGTTTCCCTTAAGGCGGTCTTAAATTTTGATCAATCTCAGGCTCAAGATTGGACATGATTGATGTTTTTCCCTTCAGAAATGTGCAAATTATCCACCAAGTGGTGCCTCTGCAGGGACACCTGGGGGTCCTCAGCCTGGGCTTGTCTGAGGGTGTGGAACCCAAGGGAAGCCACCTCCTCCTCTCCCACAGGGAAGGGCCAGGCATTCCAAACTTACTGGCTGCATAATTTAGCAATTGTCAAGGAAGCTCAGCAGCAAATTCTTTTATACAGTCCAGAGTCGCAGCTCTCTGAAAAGCTAATGCCTAGAATAGTTTTAAATAAATTTTGAAAAATGGAAATGCCACGTGAGGAAAGGGCCCTAAAAATAGTTGACATTGGTGTGTAGAGTTGAATGGAAAGGCCTTCCGAATTTCAAGAAATACTACAGAAAGCCATTTATTTTTGAACTTTGAGCTGGTCTTTCCTTTAAAAATAGTGAGCCTGGGTATCGGGCTTAGAAAGGATGTGTGCGTGTGCTTCACAAAATATCCCTTTCTCTCTGAAAACTGTGTCACCAAGAGTCACCAGACGAAGGCCCTTTACAAAGCAAGCCTACCCTCCCTCAAAGGACTATTTTTTGAAACACCCTGAGGGGAGCATGTTGGTCTGAACCCTCGTTCTCCCAGAGCACTCACCTGGAACTGATCACCTGGGTGTCTCTGCTCATCTACTTTGCTTTGCTTTGACTGGTCAGACATGTAGCCACCAGGGGATCCTCCTGCCCCCCTGTAGCTGCTTCTGGGGGAATTGGTGGGCACACAGACATCCCGCTGGTGACCCAGAGCAGCCATCTTTGTTCCTTCACCATCTGGGTACCTAGCATGGAGTAAGGCAGCAAGGGTGCTGATTAATGTGGCTCTCGAGCTTGCACACTGGTCACTCCAGAGGGCTGATTAAACACAGGTTGCTGGCCTGCCCTGAATTTCCAATGTAGGCTCTCTGGGAGGACCCGGGAATCTGCATTTCTCCATAAGCTTCAAGGGGCTACAGTGCTCCTGGTTCAGGTCCTTCCTGCACTTTGAAGATCACTGGGCTCAGGATAGCAGGTGTTGAGACTGAGTTATTCATCACTGGGGCAGCTACCCAACCCAATCTTCTTGACAACAGCAGAATCAATCAGCGTGCTTGCTGGAATGCTTCTATAGGTCATAGCCAAGTGACCCTGTCAAAACCTTATTCCGGTACCCTTGAACTTGGTCTGTATTAAAATGCAAATGTTCATTGTTGTTCATTCAACAAACATTTATAGGACATTTTCTACAGACCAGGTGCTGAGCAGAATTTAAAGGATTCAAAAAATAACAGCAAAAACGTATTATATATTTATAATTAATATATATATTCCGTCTCTCCTACGTGTTCACGGTGGCTGCCACAGGACTGGATACAGGGGAAATACAACAGCACACTGTAAACAGTGAGGCATCCCAATGCAAGGTGATAAAACAGAGCAAATTCCCTAAGAGCTTTCACTGCGGTGGGAGACAGTTGGATAAGTTAGTGTCTACAGTATTATCAGTATTTACAGTTCTTGTAAGTTAAGAAGTAACAATACATTTATTTAAAAATAAATGGCGAGGCTGGAGGGCTGTAATAGGTATATTATGTAATATGTATCATCCACAAGATAGTGTCTTGCTCCCAAATCGCTGCTGGGGAAGATGTTCCACCCAGATGCAGTCATGGCTTCCTGACAGAGCTTCTGTGGAGGAGGAAGAGGCTTGAAAGTGGGTTTCGTCAGTAAATATTTATGGAAGGACTCTGTTTTATCACCTTGCATTGGGATGCCTCACTGTTTACAGTGTGCTGTTGTATTTCCCCTGTATCCAGTCCTGTGGCAGCCACCGTGAACATGTAGGAGAGACGGAAGGAAGTAGAGAAATTGACTTCCCGGGAACAGGAAATCAGGGACACTGGTGACACATGGACTAAAGGTGCCAGCTTGCCGTGTAGTGAGTCCGAGGCAGTGTGACAACGTCATCACATCCTCCTTCTCACGCCGCCTTTGACCTCAGCGTGTATTACAACAAAGCACATCTTTGCACGCTGAGCTTCCGCTGGACGTGTGCAATGTGTATTTAGATTTCATAAAGTTTGCAGATTGAGAAAGGGGGCTCATATACTCACTTGGCCCAATCGTACTTGAACATTCTCCAATAGCTGAATGGAGGGTCAGTTTGAATTGAACTTAAATGGAAGGATAAAGATTTAAAATGCAGTCACTTAGTCATACTGGTTGTGTAGCCACAGGGAGGTGGCTCCCATGTTGGACAGCACAGCCCAATGCATATCTGTTCCTCCAGCAGCATGCAGCCTAGCAGATCCAGTACTGAATTAGGTCTGCGTGTGGACTTATGCCAGCCTGGTGCCTTGGTAACAAGTTAAAACTTGGTGTCCTCCATCCTCTTCTGTCATCATTGCTCATCAGCTACGATGGCCTATCCCAAACCTAATTCAGTCTATTTCGTCTTTCAGGGTCCTACAGTTACCTGCTTCTATCCACTTGTGACAATGCAAGGAGGTGGTACCTTTGATGACTAGGTGCATAATCTCTAGAATAAGGACAGAGAGCATGCTGGGTAGATGGATACATGCCAAAGATTTATTAACAGACTTACAACAACAGTGTGTTCCTGTTGGGTGCACACCCCTTTCTTTAACATAAAGTAACTGTCATCAAAAGCTTGCCAACTCTGTTCTTAAAAGCAAGTTTATGTTAAATATTTACACACAGAATCTTAAAAGAATTTATATGTAGAATCTTACTTAACCCCTCCCCTGCAAAAAGAACCCCTATAAGCTGAAAGAAAAATTGTATTAACCAGGGACTATAGCATGGGTTGTTGGGAAAAGTTGATCAAAAGATTTAAAAATTCAATTTGGTAGGGGTGGTCAGTTCAATAACGCAGTGGTCATCGTTAAAAACAAGGTACTGAGTACTGAGCTGACAGTAGATGGTAAGTGCTCTCACCAGAAGAGCAGGAAAGTATTTGAAGTTACACATATGGTAGATAATCTTGTTTAATAATTTGTACTTATTTTAAAACATTGGCTATAATCCATAAATAAGTTCTGCTTCATTGGCCAATGAAAATAAATATTTTTAGAGGCCAGTTTGTCATGATAGTTTGTAAACCCAAATCCTGGGTGCTTTGTCATAACTCTTATGTGGGAATCCTTTCTCTGGACTGAAAGCATCGCTGTGTGTGACTTTTGTGAATAAAGACCATTAAGTCTTTATTCTTGCCATCTATGAAGAAATGCCTAGGTTTGCCTATTTCTGTCCTACCTGTGCAGCCTGTGGGGAACTCCAATGCCTTCGAGGACAGCATGTACCTCATCTTTGTTGCCTCGTAACCTGCCCAGGACTTTACATAACGTTTTCCGAGTATGAACTGAATGTGTCTATAACACCATCTGAGGTCCCTTTATTGCCGATGCCCATCTCTGCTGATGGGCAGAAACATTTCTTAGCTACTGCTTCCCCAACCCTTTGTTCTCCACTGGTTTGGAGGTGGAATGGAGGTAATGAAGCTGCAGGTCCAGGCCAGTTGGTGAAACCTGATACAGAGTAAATTTGGTTATTAAACTCATCTTCTTAAGCTCCCTCGCCTAAGCTACTTGATGTTGCTGCTGCAAACACACACTGCCAAACAGACAAGTGGGAGCCTGCTTGGCTCCCTCAGATATTTTATAACTGAAGTTAGCTATGTCACGGCTTTCATTGTTGGCCGTTTCCTTAAATGCACAGGGGTTTATAACTCAGGCAAGTACGTTCTCAGACCAATAAGAGAATTATGGGGTTGAAAAAGCAGTTCCCACCCTCCCAAGAGAAGTCTTGCTAAATCAAGGTTAAATGATCAGATCAACGTCCAGGACACCATCGTGGTCTCTGCCAGAAGAGACATCAGCTCTCTCCAGGATGGAAAAGTTCAAGTGCAAGAAAGTCTCTTTGACTTGGTTTGCCCAAAGTTAACTAATTTTTTATCAATTAGGGGACTCATTTTTTTGGGGGGGGGAACGTTTGTGAACCACCCAATCACCGCCCTCTGAACTTACTTAGTACATGCTATTTTGAAATCCCGTCAGTATCACTAAGTGATGGGATGCATTCCGATATGTGCATCATTGGGTGATCTCATTGTACAAGCATCATCAAAGGTACTCTTGCAGGCCCAGATGATGTAGGTCAGTCACTTGATGTGACCTTTTGATGCAATCAAGACTTGTGTTAAACACAGATGTTTGGGGCTGCCAGCTATGAAACATGGCACACTGTGTCCAGTGAACTCTTTTTAGTTAGGACGAAGAGTGTATTCCAAAGTGCCAGGACTTGTAGTAAGTTGAAACAGTAGCAGGTGCACTCATTCTGTCGAGTGTCAATGCTGTACTTCTGTCTGGCAAGCAGTGAAGTGGGTGTGTTTGCACCAGCGTCATGCAAACACATGAGAAACGCATCACACTATAAAGTTGTGCTGGGAGGTTAAAAGTGACCAAGACCTCATTTGGCCATGGGAACTTTTAAGCCCCATTCTAATTTTATGACAGCGTCTTATGAGTGCCCTGCCATTGACACCTCCATAAGGGTTTAGCATGACTAATCTATTTCCAATCTTCACGATGTGCCCTTAGCTGTAACTTTTTAGAAGGACGTTAAGACTGAGCTGATGTATACAGTGGCTTATGTTACATACAATTTCTGCAAATGGTCAATTTACAGACTATAGTCTTTTATTCATGTTTATCTTGTTAATGTTCAATTTTAATATTATTAATTTCATAATCCTTGAAAAATTAAAGCAAATAAAATCTGCTGACTTCTGACATCTGCACTTTAACTTACAGTGTTGTTGTAGGCATGCTTTTTAATCTTCACATTCTAAATACGAGAGAATCTTTTTTTTAAAACTTTACTACATTTTTAAACTTGGTATGTGAATGGTGTATGGGGGTCAAAGAGCAACCCTTAGAAGTCAGTTCCCTCCTTGCACAATATGGGTCCCAGAGATCATGCTTGGCAGCAAATGCTTTTACCTGCTGAACCATCCCACCAGCCTGGAGAGGACACTATTAAGTTTTGTCTCAATTAAAACAAAGTGGAATTTGATTCAAGTTAACTTGCATTCATCCTGTTCTAAGTTCAATTGGTCAACAAGCACTTCTTGAGATCCCAATAGATACCATGAACTAAGGCACCTGGGAGACATAACTACAAAGCATTGTCCTTACCTAAGAACAGATTGCAGGCAAGACAGGCACCAAGCAAGTAGCAGAAGCAAGAAAGGATTCAGAGACTCCGTTCACCTACGCCAGCATCAAATCACTGTAAACTCAAAAGAACTCATGGAATAGGGAACCCATGCTCTATCCAAAATAATATTATCTCCATTTCATAGGAGAGACACATCCCTACAGTTGTTTATAGCATTCCCAACAATAAAATCAATGACCTCAATGTGAAATTAATTGGGAACCACGATTCTAATACACTGTTTGGTGATTAAGCACATTAGATGGGATTGTTTCAAAGGGCCTAATTACTGTGTCTGCCACACTCATCTGTTTGAGTCACTCCTAACTCTTGGACTGTTGCCTAGATCATTCTGCTGTACAGTTGTAGTTGTTCCAGTTGCTCCGTCCTCTCCCTCCTCCCCCACCTCTCCTTCCTCCTCCTCCCTCTCCTCTTCGTCTTCATTCTGTCACTTTCCTCATGATACTCACGAAGCTCAGAGGTCTAATCTATACTTTCACAAATTCTAGATCGGAGCTTAGTAGTTCAGGTGTTTGATTCCTCTGAGCTTGGGTGCAAGTCCATGTCTGATATTTTGCAGGTCCGTGATTTAAAAGTGCCCGGTGACATCACTTTTGCTGGCAACAGCCCTCAGGGGGCTCTTTTTGTGTTCACCTCTTGTGGGTTTTTGTTTGTTTGTTTGTTTATTTGTTTGTTTGTTTAGTTGTTTGGTTGGGTTTTGTCAAACATACTTTACCCTGACCCTATGAGTAGATGAAGTGATCTGACTTTGCTAATCTTTTAATTTCAGAATATAAAAAGGACGAGAAGGAAAGGAAAACGCCATTCTGTTCCAATACAAAGATCTGAGAGGCGTGTTTTCCAACATCCTCCAGAGCTGGGAGCATCAGAACTAATATTTTCCCAAAGAGTGCCATCATATTGAAGTCACTTTATTACGGAGAGGTCTATCTGCAAAACATCAAGAGACTAGGACCCTGGGAGCCGGAGATGACAGTGAACACACTTCGCTTGTGGCTCTCAGTTTCCCAGTGGGGCCTGGTGATCGGTGAATGACCGACCGCCTGCTGATCAGTTATCTCTTCCCTGTTTC
Organism: Peromyscus eremicus; assembly: GCF_949786415.1. NCBI lineage: Eukaryota > Metazoa > Chordata > Mammalia > Rodentia > Cricetidae > Peromyscus > Peromyscus eremicus. The sequence continues at coordinate 4,490,457 of NC_081425.1, read as the reverse complement.
CTGGATTGGACTTCATTAAGGAATTCATTACTTACCTTCAGACTTACATGTGGGAGTTTTCACAATAGTAGTTTTGGGATCATCGAGACTTGGATTCATTTCATCATTTAACAGAAAGGGACAGAATCCAAAGTAGTTCTTCTCATCATGGCCTTGAACGTTGCCCCAGTGAGAGACACAAAGTGGCTGACGCTGGAAGTCTGCAGACAGTATCAGAGAGGAACGTGCTCTCGCTCTGACGAAGAATGCAAATTCGCTCACCCCCCGAAAAGTTGCCAGGTTGAAAATGGAAGAGTAATTGCCTGCTTTGATTCCCTCAAGGTAAGACAGTCATTTTACCTGCTACCTCCAGGCTGAGTTGGGCTTGCAAAGGGGCCACTTGGCAGTGAGCTCTGCAGAATTTACCATTCACTCTGATTCTGTCTTCTTTGTGATGGCCAGTGGGAGATTTGTGTTTTGGTTTTGTTTGCTTGTTTGTTTTTTGTTTTCACTCAAATTTATTCCTGCCAGGCATACATGAATTTTTTACATATCTGTGTTTACATTAAAAGTACATGGTTGTGTATTTCTGGTCTGGCATGGCATTCACATACCCAAGGATTTCAAGTAAAAGTCAGGCTATTGACAGTTGAATAAATGTTTTATCAACGTTTGATCTTCTCTGGGTTACATAAAGGTGAAGAAGCCACACCTGTCACTTTGTGTGCCAGTCACTCTGACTCACATCTCAAACAATTTCTCTTCTTGTGGCTTTCCTTCTCATCCAGAGCCTTCCTAAAATGCTTCTTGAGAGCATTTTCATTCTGTCTAAAAATGTTTTACGGCTAGCAGAAATTACTGAGTGCACACTCAATACTGGGTTCTCTGAGGACCTACTGTCTGTAAGAAACGTCATCCAAGATCTCAGTGTGATTCAGATGTCCTCTTGATGAGCTCATGTCTGGTGGGAAAATAGGGCACAGCGGCAAATATTGTGGTGCGGGAAGAAAGCCGTGTGCCATGCAGGAAAAGACAGAACACTTCTGCAGGAGGCCTTAGAAGGAGAATGGGCTTCTGGCTGACAAGGAATGTTTGAGGAGGCTGGCCACCCCAGTTGTGTTGGGTTTGGTAGGGTTTGGGTTTGAAGAAGTGGAAAAATTCAATGAAAAACTTGGCAGATGTGGGATAGTTTATCTCAGACCTCTCTGAGGTTTACTGCAACCCTGGAATTATGCTGCTGTGAATTCCAGATAGGCTGAGGTATTCTTAAGGGCACAGTGACATTGGGATACTAGAGACGGTTAAGACAGACAGCTTAATGTTTCTGCCTATGAAAAACTCCAATGTGCTCACCAATCTTAAAAATATTTCTCATGCTCTGACGTCCAACTGAGAAGCCACGGTGCTAGTTTATGGAAGTGACCCGACCCCATTCTCAGGTGTTTGAGGTGATTAAATCATATGTCAAAAATTATGTCTCAAAGCAGGGAAATAGCCCAGTTTGTAAAGTCCTTGTGAAGACCTGAGTTTATACTTAGAATTCATGTGAAAAAATAAAATAAAACAAAACAAAAAACCAGTCATGGTGGAGGCACTTGTAATCCCAGTCAGTGCTTGGGACGTGGAGACAGGAGGATGTCTGTGGCCAGCACAGCCTAGTTAGCAGGTTCCAGGGATAGCCTCTGCTTCGCTGCTTCAACTGAGGGCGGATTGCATCTAAGGAACAACATCCAGGCTGTCCTCAACTCCACCTGCACGCACACACACGCGCGTACACGTGTATATACATGTATAGAAATACACACACAAAAATCATGTCTTAAGAGACATAATTCAAACTTATCACTCTTGTAAGTAAGTCTTCAAACCAATGTTAATATTTATGTATCTTTAAAAAGAAAGCCCTGTCTACACTAAAAGCAGAAGATTCTATTTTTAGCTCAGCAGAAGTAAAATTTGAGAAGTGGGGTATGTACTCTGTCTGTTAAGCTACCACTACCTTAGTCCTTTGTCAGAAGGGTTCATCAGACTAGACTAAAATGAAAGCTGGGCAGATCAATCGTAATTGATTTGGACTCCAATAATTTGAGTCCATTTGTGTGTTACTATTATTTTTTTCCTTTCATCAAAAAAGGAAAGGCAGTCTGAATTTGCCTTTTCAGTCTTCACAATGGAAGTGTTCCCTATAAAAAGCAGTGGGGTTTTAAAGCTTTAGTCCAATATAAGACTGCGTCTCTCAGTTATCCAAGAGAGATGACACCTCCCGGACATTCCGTATGCATAAGATACTTGTCACTCTAGAAGTATCCCCAGGGAACACATAACCAGCAGTTCACTCAAGGTCACCCAGCTTGCCGTCCGAAGATGAAGAGTGCATCTTAGGCTTTGTCATTTAGAAAAGTGTACTGATATTTTTGACTTAGATGGCTTAATATTTTTGCCCTCGTGACATCCTTTTTTTTTTTTTTTTTGGTGTTTTTTTGTGAATTTTCACTCCATTGTTGTCAACATATGTATTAGTTTATTTAATATTACTACTAAAATTACCCAGTGGAAGAGGAAAAATGATCTAGAAACACGTCAGAGATGAGGCTCTAACTTCTTAAGTCATCTGTAATAACTTGTGTTAATCTAGCCTTCTCTAGTTGAACAGATAACATTAAATATTACCATTTTTGTAAGTTTCTTAAAGTTAGAGAAATATAGGGGAAATACTATCAACCTACCAAGGCTCAGTGCCCTTAGCATACCTCTGGTTAAACTTCTAGCTATAGCCCTGATCCTTACAATTCATCACGTCACCATGGGCTCACCAGGACCACACTCAGTCAGGACACGAATGACATTGTGTTTAACACAAAATTCAAGGAACAAACCGCGAGCCTGTTGAGCATTGTTCAAGAGAAAAGAGACTTTCAGATTCGTTTCCAGAAGTGTCCGGTGCACTCTCTGTCCAGTGTGGGAGCATCCTGGTATACTGCCTCAGGCCGTCAGTCCCTCGTGAGAGCTGTGGACTTGCAGGTGACTTAATTTGCATGTGATGTTACACGTGTTGAGTTGTCAAACTGTAAAGAATGTGAAAGTTGCCTACAGGCCCAGAGAGAAGTTGGGCCTCAGTCTGAACACCTGCTCACCCTGCGCCCTGCCCTCCCCAGGTTATTTATGCTTTACTGACTCCAGGCCCTCAGCAGTAGTGAGAATATACGCTGGTGAAAATGGCTAAGGTGTGCACAGCTGCTCGCACACTGGTATGTCCATGTGGCAGCGTTGTTCTTAAGATTAGAAGCTCCTACAACAGGACACACAGCTTACACGAGCAGAAAAGAGCAGCTCAAAAAATAGTGAGGCTAATCCCCCGAAGCTACTTAACTTTTTATTTAACACAGGTTGATCATCTCTTATTCAGACCTCTGTAGTGTGAATTCTGATTGGTCTTAATAAAAACCCAGAGTCAGATATTGAGGTAAGCCCTGAAAGATACGGGAAGTAAAGGAGCCTACCACCAGAGAGACTTCTTACCTCTGCCGAATCCTCAGACTGAAAAGGGGGCCACGCTCCTGTCTCTGCCTACCTTCTATTCTTCTCTCTGCCCAGCCACATCACTTCCTGTTTCCTCCTCCCTAGTGCTGGGATCAAAGGCATGAGATCCCAAGTGCTGGGATTAAAGGTGTGTGCCACCACTGCCTGTTCTCTATGATCAACTAGTGGCTAGCTCTACCCTCTGATCTCCAAGCAAGCTTTATTTGTCAGAGCACAAACAAAATATCACCACAGACCTCCAAAGTATGAAATTTTTAAAATCACTGGCATAATTCTACCGGTAGAAGATTCTACATCTGACTTCATGGGATGAGTTACAGTCAAAATTAGAAGAAAAAAAATAGTTTAAAATCTGGGAAAAAGTCTAAAATACTTCTAGACTAAAGCATTTGGGGTGAGGAATACCAAGCTGTAAATTAAACAGGGTGGCACTGTTTGTGAAGCCACCTGTAACAGAGACCATGAACAAAAGCTTTCAGCGACTGTCCCTGGACTCCGCTCCCTACTTCTTTACAGAAAAGCTGTAAAGAAAGCTGACGCCAGCTTCCTCTTGCTTAGAGTTGAGTCTGTTCTTACTCCACAAAGTTGCTGTGAATTCTGCCCGACTCCCCACATCCCTACCCGGGGCTGAACACGTCAGGAAGTGGCAATGCTGTTTTCTTTCCCTTCTACAAGTGTCCCGGGACTGCCGCTGATTCTGATGGTGGGCTTGAAGGGAGGCCGCAGCTCCTCAGTCCTACAAATGAGTCACGACATTAAAAAATAGGAATAATAAGATGTGAGACATTGATGTCATTTGCTAAAAGATGTCTTGTGAGCACTATGGGAGTATTTGTAACTGTGAGAGGAATCTCTGCTGGTGTGTCAATAATGGGACCCCACACGTTTTTTTTCTTGTTATGTTTGTACATGTGGTTAAACTTTCCTGTAAGTACATGCTAAAACAAATTTGTAGGTGTTGGAAAATGGTTTGCTGAGGTGCTTGGAAGGAAAGCAGTGAACATAAAAATGCTCTAAGAAGAGCTGTGTTGGGGAGACACATCGTGGTTCTGACAGCGGCGTTTGTGCGTTGTACCGCCACTGTTCCCTGGCTGCAGCCGGTGGGAAGAGAACGCCGGCAGCTGTGATTTGATTCTGAGGGTTCCAGCTCAGTTGTGAGCCGACATCACAGCAATGATTTCCAGAAGCACAGCTCACATTCTGGAACACTGTTCCACAAGTTAGGGTGACTCCACAGAAGCCAAGCTGGACAAGACTGTTTTACAAGCAGAGAATTCATCTGCTGCCAGAACTTTGACCTTGACCAAATTAACCCCATCTCTGTTATCCATGAGATGCTTTCCCTCAGTGGTTGCCATGTTTGGGAATTTTCTGTTCAGATTCTTTTTCTTGTAACTGTCAGGAATTAATCTGGGCTATTTTGCAAATGGGAATATCTGAAAAAAAAATACATGAATTAACTTTAATTGTTTATTGAGACTAGGGGTTTCAGTTTTCTTAAACAGTTGAATTCAGCTTTTAAATGGGAAACCTACTTTTAAAATCGTCTTGCTAATTTTGGCTGAAAGCATTCCCAGGGTACTTGGGAAAATTGTTTAGACAAATTTTAGAAACTTAGCTATTACCTTTCTAAATAAAAATTAGTTGATGGGCTGTGGAGATGGCTGTCTGTGCAGTGGCAAGTTCAGATCTCCACACCCATGTGAAAGCCAAGCCCATGTGTGGCCATGTGGTCCTGTAACCTCAGCATTTGAGAGACAGAGGCAGGTGGGTCCCTGGGGCTCACTTGCCAAGCAGCCTCACTGAAATGGCGAGCTACACACTCACACACTTGCATCCCTTCAGCACATATGCACAAACGTGCACATACACCACGAAAACACGTGCACATTAGTGCTACTTCCGAGAAAGACAGTGTGATTCTTCCGCCACCCCAATCGGATGTCACTTCTCCCTGTTCAGGGCCTGTAAGCGGCTTTTCACCTCATGGAAGATAACCCGCTGGTCTAGTGAGATGTGTCTGCATCCTGTGCCAGCCACCTGGCTTCCTCTGAATGCTATCTGCTAATCCGGCCATCTAGGTTTTCAATCTCCTCTCAGTATGCCCAGCAGGTTTTGCTTCTGGCCTGTTGTTTGTACCCTTTGCTCTGCTTAGAGCTCTCTTGCCTCAATTCTGTGGACAGTTTGTCCTCCCACATCCTCCAGTGGCTTCTCTAAAGCATGTGAAGCTCTCTGCCAATTCCACCATGTCTGGGACCCTACTACCCCCTCCCTAGGCTTTCTGTGCTCCCTAAATCCAGCAGCAGAGTGGCTACACACCTTCTTGTTTATTGGTATCTCATCCACCTACTTCCTCTATTCTGTGAGAATCAAAGCTGCTTAGGATGAGGATTGTGTCTGCTAAGATCACTGTGGTGCTCCACAGCATAGAATGGTGTCTTATGTATAATAAATGACCAATAAAAACCTGTTCAATGGTAGCAAGTGTTTGTCACAAAAGCATTTCTTGGACAGGTTGCAGTATATGATTATTTTGGGTGTGTACTATGTTATTTGGCCCCTGAAAGCTATACAGTACTTAGCTGGTGTACCGTGGACTATGGCCCTGATACAAGTATCACAGCAGAGTTTAAAAGCAGGAAGTTCTCTGCAGGAGTTTCAAGACAGGTGTGACTATGGAAGTGCAAGGCCTCACTGAGAAACGGACAATCCATTTCCTTTTTCAAGCTGCGTGTGTTGTCACACCTGCCTTTTCCTACTTCCGATTCTTTCTAAATGCTAAGATGAAAGAGAAGGATCTCATTGTTTAATGGGGTCCCAGCAATAAGCTACCTGATGGTACAGTAAGCTACAATTTAGGCTTACAATTTATGGGTAAGAATTTCAGAAAGAAAACAATGAGAAATTTCTTAAAACCATGTTAAAATATATAATTAGCTGACCTGAAGCTGAAGTGCTTGAGTTACTGGTGGCCTGAAAATCGAGGCTGATTATACGTAGTAGTTAATGGATATTTTGTAAACTGTGTGCCTGCTTTGACCTGAATTCAAATACAGTCTCAGACATTTTTAAATTTTCAGTAGTAATCATTGTAGTCATATGGCATCCTTTTTCAAGTCATATAGACTAGTCACTTTTGTACTGTCTCATAATCCTGCTAGACAAATATGTTAAGTCAGTATAATAAATGTGGGTATAGATTCAAAAATTTAAATATTTCCCTTGTGACCACCAAACTTGTAAATGGTAGAGAAAGGGCCTGACCTCAGGCAAGTCTGACCCCCATCCTCTCCTCCCTCTCAGCTCCACTTGTGGGATCGATTTTAGAATTCCTACCGTCTTAACAATATTCATATTTAGTAAGTTTAGTACGTTGAAGTGGAAAATTTTTAGCATGAAAGCCCCCAGGAATAAACATGTTTATATACTAGAAATTTTAAAATTAAACAAGAGAGAAATTATAAGGAAAAATCAAGCTACACACAGTATTTTCTTTTCTTTGTTTTATTGTTGATTTTTTTTTTTTAAGATAGGGTCTGTCTGTACAACCCTGACTGGCCTGGAACTCACAGAGATCTGCCCGTCTCTGCCTCCTGGATGTTGGAATGAAAGAGTTGCACCACCATGCCTGGTGTTGTGGTTTTTCTTTGTGTGATGCCAATATTATGTTATCACTCACTAGATTGCTGTCACAAAAATGATTTTGGCTCAGGGTGGCATTGTATCTGTAACTTATGTGAGTCTAGAAAAAATAAAGTCAGCTATTAGTGTTGTGGGGTTCAGTACAAGTCCAGGCTTTAGGGGTCCCAGGAGTCATTGATTGCATTTCCTATTTAATACATCTACTTTTCTATCACCTGGCTTCTGTGTTGCTGGATAGGCCAGGGACTAACCCTGTGCACACTCCCTCCATGCCTTTCTGCCCTTTGTATGTCCCTTAATCCTGGAAGACAGTGCTTCAGCGTGAGCCCATAGCTCCCAAACCACAGGAGCACACCTTGTTCTCCTCGGTGCCCAGCTCCTAATGCGGCTTCTGTCTGGTCCGTAGCAGAAATGCAAGAGTAACCGGGGAGAGAACACCCGCACTAAGGGAATTCTCTAACTGCAGGTGGACCCACTGATGTCCACCAGTGATTTCCAGACCCCAGGGCGTTGTTGACATTCGCCGCTTTACCATTTTCTTTAATAGGTCTAGTTCATGGTGCAGCCTTGGTCATGCTAGAATTTTCTGCTGCCACACTCTTCTTCTGGCCCTCTGCCCTCCGTCCCCTGGTTTTTGTTTTTCTCTGGTGCCACCTTGTCTGTCCGTTGCTCCCTAACAGTGGGTACATGCCAAGATTCAGGCTTGCGGCTGCCCATTCAGACTCAGGCATTGCCTCTCAGAGCTTATCCACACTTGGGGGTTCAATGAATCCCAGAAATGGACGTGCGCCTTTCTGTGCACCCTGTGGCTTCATGTTACTCTATCTATCTCCACAGGAGTGTCTCACTGTTACCTCCTGTTCAGCAGATGTGAGTCCAGACTCTTCCCGGGCGTGTGGTGGGCTCTCTTCCTCTCCTTCTCCTGGTGGTGTCTTCCTGTGTGACTCCTTCCTCTCCTTCTCCTGGTGGTGTCTTCCTGTGTGACTCCTTCCTCTCCTTCTCCTGGTGGTGTCTTCCTGTGTGACTTCCTCTCCTTCTCCTGGTGGTGTCTTCCTGTGTGACTCCTTCCTCTCCTTCTCCTGGTGGTGTCTCCCTTTGTCTCCATTCTGTTTGAGTCTGTACTGAAATTTCTCCTCCATAATCTGACACCAGTTATATTAGACTAGGGGCTCTATTTCTTCCAGTATGGCTGGATGAATTAAATCAGAAATTACACTTTCCAAATAATGTCACATTCTGTGGGTCTGGGGGTGAGGATTTTAACGCATATTTTGGGAAAGCATACTTTAACTGAAAACACTATAGAAAGCCTGGCTAGGCATGGTGACACCTGTAATCCCTGGGCTCCCAGCACTTGAGAGCCTGAGGCAGGAAGATTATTGTAAAGTTAAAGCCAGCCTGGGATGCATGATGAGTTCAAAGCTAGCCTGTGGTACATATTTTGTCTCAGAAACAAACAAACACTGTGATCTAATTCAGGTCTGATTACCACAGCCTGCCTTAGCCACAGGGGCATTCAAGAAACCATGGGTTGAAATTTTTAAAAAAGAAAATACTTCTGAACTGAACCTATGCAGACCTTTTTATCTTGTCATTCCCTGATCAACACAACGTTACAAGTGTGTGCCTAACATTTGGATTCCGTGAGGTATTTTGAGTAAGTAGGGATGAGTATAAATGATAAGTAGAGAAGATCAGTATTAAAAAATGATGTGGGTGCTTGAGGTGCACATACCGCACTATTTCATGTAAGGACTTGGGAAGCTAGGATTTAATATCCTATGGTGGTACTGAAATCCATTCCCCATGCATACTGAGGGAGGGTTCATTCATTCATTCACTCACTCATTCATTCACTCATTCTCAGTCGTTAGCTGGATGGGCAAACTGAAAAGAATCGAGAAACGTGACACGCACTAGTGCCTCTGCTGTCAGTGCTCCAGAGACTGTGCAGTTGGTGGGAAATGCAGACACATGCAGAACACAGTCTCTCTGCAGATGACAGCTGCTACCCAGGTGTTGCTGCTGTGTGGTGATCCAGGTGCCTTAAAGAACCAGTGGTCCGTGAGATAATGTTAGACCTTGGAGTGCTGGCAGGCCGGGGCCTCGTTCATCCATGAGATGGGCACCGCCAGACACTGTGTTCCATGCCTTCCATCCTCACAATCGCCAAGCACAGATGGACTTGTGAGCTGCCCTTACACATGGAAGATGATGTTAGCACTGCACTGGTGAGTCCCTTGCTTGTTTTCTCTCAGCTAGGTTTTCCCTGCCTCACTGGCCACTCCTCCAGAATCCTTGCATCCCCTCATATCCATCATGGACGCTTACTGCTCTTGTGACCTATCAAATGAGTATTCACCTGTAAGGCCCTGAACTTGCTGGCCCATCTGCCAGAAATCTTGACTCCTGATATGACCTCATCTGATACAATGCCTAGAAATATTGGTGAGCCCTTCTTACATCTTATCTCGGCTCTAATTTCTTCCTTAACTCTGGTGTCCATTGCTTACCCTGAGTCTCTACATAGGTGTCTGAGTGGGGATTGAACTTAGGACCTCACCCATGCTAGGCAAACACTCTGCCACTGAGCTGCATCCTCAGCCCCATTCTTACTTCTGTTCCCAGTATTCTCATTCTCAATAGATGGTGTCATTCATTCAGTTGATGAATTAAGGACCTTAAGCCCAGCTTGATTCTCCTCTTACCGTTGTGGTGGTTTGAATGCTTAGTCAGCAGGGAGTGGCACTGTTAGGAGGTGTGGCCTTGTTGGAGTAGATGTAGCTTGTGGGAGGAAGTGTGTCACTGGGGGTGGGCTTTGAGGTTAGTGCTTCATTTTAGTCTGGCATTAACTGAAATATCACAGCCCCGCCCACAAAGCCCCCTCAGAAATTGTCCTGAAGTGGTGTTTTCTGTTTGTCTGTTTTTCTCCACTAGGAGGGAAAGCCATGAGGTAGAGATCTCATTCTTCCATCCCAGTATTCGGCAGCTATTGGGTACAGAAGTACACAAAGAAATATATCCTGAAATCTTAAACTATTACTGTTATAATAGAATCCAAATCACCTTTCCAGGTATCAGTTTCTCACTTCCCCCATAGCTTATGGGAGATACCAGCACTAAGGGCTCTGCACAGTCGGGCTCTGGGGTTGATGTCCCCAGACATCTGGGGTCATGTTCCGCGGTTACAGCTGTCCCAATAGGCAGGATATATGGAGCCTTGTCTCAAGTGTCTCTTCAAAGCTATTAAAATGCATGGGTTGGGCTGGGTTTGTGGCTCAGTGTTAGGGTGATTGCATAGCACACATGGTGCCTTAGGTTCGATTCCCAGTAATGCACACACACACACTGGGGTGGGGAGCAGTGAGTGGCTTTTTGAACCACTCTGGGTGTCCCTACAGTTCTCCAAACTCGTTACAGACTGAGGCTGGTGTTTGACGAAGTTTCTTCACCAGTTGATTCTAAAACAAAAACCTTGACTTGTGTTTTTACCTATGAAGTTAAATTCAATTCAGAAGTTTTTTTTTAAAGTCTGAGGTTGTTTTCTTTTTGTTTTCTCAATTACCATATTCTCTTTTATTTTATAGAGCCATTATCTTTAGATGACTTTGCTTTTTTTCTTTAGTTCCCTGCCTGGGCAAAAGAAAAAGCAGACTGTAACATGAATCTTAGAAGGTCTTATTAATAAAATCAAACCTGGAGTCAGGTATTGGGGTGAATGCTGGAAGGTCAGAGAAGCAGAACAAGCCACAGCTTCCTCGCCTCGCCAGTTCCTCAGCTGATCCTGTTTCCTTAGACTGGAAGCTTCTGTGTCCTCATCCCAATGGCTCTCAGCTGAACTGCTACTTGAAAGCCTGAATGCTTAACCAGACAAAAGCTTCTAGTTTCTGGTCTTCACGCCTTAAATACCTTTCTGCTTTCTGCCATCACTTCCTGGGATTAAAGGCTTGAGTCACCATGCCTGGCTGTTTCCAGTGTGGCCTTGAACTCACATAGATCCATGCCTCCAGAATGCTAGGATTAAAGGTGTGTGTGCAACCATTTTCTGGCCTCTATATCTGTTCTCTGACCCCAGATAAGTTTATTAGGGTGCACAATATTTTGGGGAACACAATATCACCACAGCAGACAATTCTTTGTCCATGTCAACTCTTACTAAAGAGCACTGTCCCTTCAATTCAAAGGCTGGGCTCTGCCGTTTGGTACCGTCTGCACTGAAACAGCCCCACATGAACTCTGTCTTTTGTGTCGTACGTGCTGTAAGTGTCTTGTTATTTATTTATTTATTTTTTAATCCTTGTTAGACTCTACATTTGAGAGGACTTTAAAAGTTCCCTGGGCATTTTTCTGTTAGCAAATAAGGACAATGACCCTTCAATAAGCAAACTTCCATTTTAGAGTGGGAGACAGCCCTGTACCCCTCCCTTCACTGCAGAGACCCTGGAACGTGGAATCTGTTTGTGCCTGCTGGAACAAATCCTCAAGAAACCTGGGGCAGCTGTCAGACAATGCCAACTCCACACTGTGCCAGGAGGCACAACCCTGGAGCTGTGGAGACCGGGCCAGCTCAGCAGGGGCTACACCAACAACGAGCTTCACCGGTTCACAATTTTCCCATGAACTGACCCTACTAATGCTAAGTAGCATATTCCTTCCACCTGCTTTGATTCGGTTTCTTCCGGCTCAAAGATTGCAGCGCAGTAGGCACCGCCCTTTCTCAGCACTGTCATAGCCAAGAACAGCACCGATACTCTGAGGACAGATCCTCCCCTTGAGTGCTGCCCTTTAAGCTTAGGAAGTGGGGAGTGAGTAAGTCTTGGCCTCTTTCTTTGCAGTCACGATTAGCTAAGTTACCCTGCCCGGCCAACTAGAATTTTAGCGACGTGACTGACAAGACCATTTTCTTACAATTTGAGGCTGTGGACCCACACTGAAGATTAAGCCTTACAGCTGGTGATCTTGAGAGGATGATGGACTAGACAATTCTTCCAAGACCTTAAGCTAGTTACAGCAGAAGAGTCAACTTTCAGCTTCTTAAAATTTCATTGAATTTAAAATTTTTTAAATTTTCATCTTCCCAGAACATTTATTTAAAAAAAATAGTACATGTGATTTTTGGCTAAAAGGGTGTCATTGGGTACTTAAGGTGCATGAATCATCCAATGATGGGTAGATAGCTTAGGGGGTAAAGTGTTTGCTGTATGAGAAGGACCTGAGTTCAATTCCCAGCAACCATGTAAAGTCAGGTATGATGATAAGCGTGTATAATCCTAACATGGGGGTAGTGGAGACAGGACTATTTTATCTATCTATCTATCTATCTATCTATCTATCTATCTATCTCTATCTGTGTATCTATCTATCTAGAGACAGGAGCTTACTAGACTGACAGACTACTAACTCCTGTCTCAAAATAAATTAAATTAATGAATACTGTCCAACAGTGATTGAGACATGACACTTTGTGTTAACCTCAGGCTTTTACATACACCACATATGTGTGCATCTCACCCCAAAGATACATTTATCATTTTAAATGTTAAAAGATACATTTGTCATTTTAAAAAGCAGAAGCTCACTTGGCGAATACAGTGCATATAAGTTGCTATTAACTAGCCATCCAGTTCGGGCTCAAATCTCATATGAAGGTGTATCTCAAGTGTTCCTAGCCTGTAGGAAAATCATTAATGACACCAGAGAGATCCTTTCCACACCTGCCATGAAACTCAGCTCTGACCCAGATGCTTGGAATCTAAAATTAATCATCTGCAGGCTTTGTCAGAGACTGCTAATTCACAGATCCCCGTTTCCATTCCCATTGGGCACCTAGCTCTTCACAGAAGCCACAACATCTGGAAAACACTGGGTAACAGCGTTCTTAATGAGGAATTCCATCCAAGCCAGTGTGTTCTAAATGGAATGGGAGGCCAGGAACAAAGAAACTTCACTTCCTGGAGAACTAAAGACACCTGTATTCATTTAAGTGCTCTGCAAACAATTATTTAGCCCCTACTAAGCGCGAAGCATTGTATTCAGTTCCTGAACAAGAGCCGGGGACCTTGCTTTCACGGAGTTCGCAGTTTTACGGAGAAACAATGACAGTAGCAACACAAGACCAGAATAGGTTGAAATGGACACCAGGCCCCAAGAGTTGCTGAGCAGACACGCCAGAGGAGCCTCGTGTGACCTTGACTTTGATTCGCAAACATAAGCAAACTTTAGCACCAGCTATTTCTTCTAAGTACCTCATCTAAAGCAAAAGGGGCCCAGGCCCCACCAGTCTAAAGCACATAGCAACTGAATTACTCTGTGTTCAGATAAACTCTTTAAGCTTTTATTGTCCCTCAGTGCACTTTTTAACAAAAGAAAATAACCATAACTTATCAAAGGCACTATTCATTCATGAAATACTGCGCATCTACAGTGTGAGCGCCCTTGAGCCAAGCGTTGGAAATTAGTTTGCTGACCTCATGGGCTGTCATTCTATTTGGGGCAACATGCAAGTAAATGGGATATAGGTTTCCTCCCCTTCCAAAAATATATTTGTGTTTCCCACCTGCTGTTGTGATGGAAAAGAAGCAGGGGATTCCAACTGAAACAGTGTCCTTGGGGACAACTTTATGCAGAAAAAGATGGCTAGGATGCTGCCTCCAAGGTGATGCTTTGGCAACTGTGACCCCGAGGAGGAGGATGCCTGGTGAAGAGGGACTTTCCAGGTACAGAGAAAAGGAAGTGGCCAGCATGGGATGGAAGTCTTTACCAATGCCTAGGAACAAGATTGCTAGGCAATGAGTGGGAACAAAGCCATGGAGGACTTTACATTTTCTGTTTGACACTGGGCTAGAATGCAGGGCTAGTAGGCCCTGATTTGCCTTGTGGAAAGCCACTCTGCCTGGGGAAGTTACAGAAAGCACTGGGGACAAAAAGTTGGTGTGGGGATCTTTGGCTCTTTAAGAAATGGCAGTGCCCCTGGCTGGGTGGTGGTGGCAGAGGCTAGCCAGATGTGTGTGAATTACAGTGTGTGGGGGTGTGCACACAAGAGTTCATTTTATGTTCTCTGATGTGGTTTTGCAAACTTTTACATCCCCCCTGGTCCTTTGTTCTCAGTGGTCTCTAAAGAGGTCGTCTCCATGTTAGTGCAGAAGCTGAGTCTCAGGTGGCACAGCCCCTGGAGAATGTGATTTATTATCTCAACAGACTTCAGTCTTTCCCTGCTTATCTATCCCACTCTTCCTTTTCATTATAGTCTCAAAGTACCTGTTGTAGGTGAAGCTTCTTTTGTGTTCACTTCCTCCTTGGCCACATCTTGAGACCATTCGGAATTGTATTAACTATTTTTTGAGCACTTTTTGCACATCTTAAAAATTTTGTTTATTTCTATTTCTGGTTTGTGTGTGTGTGCCTGCTTGTTTGAGTGTTCAATGCCTGCAGAGGCCAGAAGAGAACATTGGACTAGAGTTACAAGTGGCTGTGAGCTGCCCAGTGGGAGTGCTGGGAACTGAGTGTAGGTTCCCTGCAAGACCAATTAAAGGTCTTAACCACTGATTCGTCTCTCCAACTGTTTGTTCCCTTAAATATTTTAAACAGAAAATTCTACTTGATTTTTTTCTTTCTTTCCTTCCTTCATTTGTTCCTTCCTTCTTTCCTTCCTTTCTTTTTTCTAGACAGGGTTTCTCTGTGTAGCCCTGGCAGTACTGGAACTTGCTGTGTAGACTAGGCTGTTCTCGATCTCAGGAATCCACCTGCCTCTGTAGCCCGAGTGCTGGGATTAATGGTGTGTGCCACCATGCCGGCTTCTACTTGATTTTTCATTTCTCAGAATGAATTTTAATTTCCAACTTCAATCATAACTAAAAACCTAGATTATACTTACTGGATCTCAAACCCATGTTTTTAATTATAGCCAGGATCCAAACTCCTCCATCAGGTCCCTCCATGTCCTCCCAGATCTTTAGATGGCTGTACTTCCAGTTCCGATAACTTCTTGATAAATAATTGAATTTCTTTATTTTTTCTAGAAGTTTTCATTAAGTTCATTTTGGTTTACAAATCTCCTAAAGTTATTGTTTCCTCAAGGTTTCAACTTTTATCCCTCAAAAGAATTAATTTTGCTCTTCTAAGTCAATGTTCTTTCTAAATACTATTTGTGGCTTTTTTTTTTTAACCAAGGAGATGTTTATATTATATGAAGAATTTGTGTTTGGTCTTAATTATCAGTTCTAAAAAAGATAAATTTATTTCTTCTTAAGATTTTCTAAAATTTAATTCTATGCTTGTTTTCTTTCCTTTTTTGAGCCCCGCCCCGTTCTAAGCAGAAGCCGTAGTGTGCTGGTCAGTCTTTATTATTTGAAACATTTCCCCCATTCTACTACTTATTATTTAAAGCACATCTACTATATAAAACAGCTGTGGCCATACCTGACAGACTTTGGTTAAATAACATTCTCACATTTGTGATATGCTCTTTTTTCCCCTCAGTCTTACTTATGCAGGTGTTTCTAAAATATGCAAGCCATTTGGGACATTTTCCTTTGAAGTTGCACTATTAATTTCTAACATTTTATCATTAAGAAGCTTACATTTTTTACTTGAGAAATGCACTCAAGTGTTTTTGGTGCAGATTAAAATTGGTGTTTATACATGACACATGACACCTGAGAAGACGCATTTCCTGTTCTGAAGGTGCAAGGTTATATACACCAATGTGTCAGTCATTCACTCAAGCTTAAGTAATCCAAGTACTTTATGTTCATAATCATTTATCTTGGTATCCTAGACCAGCTGGAGAACTACAGTATTAAAATGCATTTTAATACTGCTGTCTGTTTTCCTATATGTGCGTTTTCTTCTGTCTCTAACATTAATTTTTCAGGGACTGGTGCCATGTTATCCTGTGCTTAGTGTTTCCCTATTCTCTTGGTGTTTTTAAGGTTCTACCTTACTTCACGATGAACATGGCCTTTGGTTTAGTTTATTCATTGACATGAGTAATGTCATAACTTGAGTACACAACTACTGCCTTTAAAAGGAGGGGGATGCTTTCCTGATGTATCTTGTTCCATGTCTATATTTCCAACTTTATTATATTGGCTGTTAGCTCATGTGAGTATCCTTTCTTTGAATTTGACATTTAAAAATGGAATTGATCCTGAATCAACACCCAGTCATTAATCATGAGCTCGCTGGAACAGCGACACTAGCCTAGGCTGCATAGCAATCCAAGGCTCCTCTAGATGCTGGTCTGGGCTCAGCTAGGCTGCATAGCAATCAGAGGCTCCTCTCCATGCTTGTCTGGGCTCTTATATCAGGACCTGCAAGGTGAGTCATTGGCCACATTGTATCAGGTGAGAGGACTGCACCCAAAGACATGGAGCTCATTGGTCTGCTGGTGTTTTACATAGACTAGATAGAAAGCATGGTAACAGTTAATTGTTACATGTCAGGCTGTGGGATACACATCATTAGTAGCAGGTCTTCAAGGAAAGAGATAGACACATTAACATCAACAGTCATCGAAAAACTGACATGGAAGAAAGCTTTATGCACTAGGTAGATTTTTAACTGAGGTTAAGAGACCTATCTTCACGCTGTGGACTCTGTGTCAATAACCCTCCAATGCCATTGCTGCCTATTGGTCAGATCCAAAAATGGATTCTAGGACTCTGCTTACATGTGGTTCCCCAGTGATTTCGATGCATGGCCAGAGTTAGCAAGCATATGTTCTCATCACAGACTCTGAAACTGCTTTCATCACATATAAATCCATTGTGTATATCCTGTTGGATGTTTCCATTTGTCTTACAAGGTTCAAATAAAACACATAACTGTGTTAACTCAAATACAGCATTTTCCAAGTCAACATTAAAAAAGAAAGAAAGAAATCCAAGCACCTGCCCACATCCCTTAACTTTTTATTCCTGTGTCAATTTTAATTAATGCCTGTAAATCACTGGCTGCAAATATAAACAGCAACATCCAGTCCCAACCATGAACAGCTTGAAATAACAATGTTGTCATTCATCAGAAGAGGAGAGAAGTCACTGTGAGAAAGCATGTGATATGAAGGGGTGGCTGCATATGCTTACCCAAGAGAAAGAAAGACTTAGAAGACATAATAGCGCTCTCCAAATATTTAGAGTTGGCATGTTAGGAGGAAGGGCTACTTGGTCTCTGTGAAGAATGGGACTGGAGATCTGTAGGAGAATACATCTTTGCTCAATATGAGAAGGAAGTGGATGAGCATGCCTTAAGGGCTGAAGGTTTTGGTCTCAGGAACTGCTCAAGTAGATGCCTGGGATTGATTTTTGGATTAAGTGTCTTTTAAAGTTCGTTCTACACCAGGGATACTAGGAGACAGTCCCATGCAGAGCTAATTGCTAAAGCGACCGATCCTAGCTTGGCAGTACATATTTCCTCTGGTGTCAGTGTTGAAATATTTGGTTGCCCAGCAACCAGTAAATATCTGCGCCATGCATCAGAAAATGGTTAGTTTGTGTGAGAGTTGATTGTGTGGTTCCTAACACCACATTACTTCAACCCTGACAAAGATTCTCATTAGAGGTTGCTATATATCAAAATGGCATTGATCTGTGACTGGTACAGCCCTAATGTTTATCAAACAGCTATTCTGCTTAGCCACCATGCACCCATTACAGCTGAGCCACCATGCACCCATTACAGCTGAGCCACCATGCACCCATTACAGCTGAGCGACCATGCACCCATTAGGAACATGTTTGATCCAGGCAGGCAATGGTTGGGAAAGCAGCAAGAGAATCTGCAAAGCTATTAAAAATGGTCTATCTAGACGAGTTCTTGGATTGGTGGTACAAGTTGAATCATGAACTCTTCAACTTTGGAATCCTGTGAATATTTAACACATGACTCACACTAGCATTTAAGGTATAGAACAGAGTTTAAATGCATAATGCACTTTAGTCATAACTTTCCATTTGTGGTCTCCTAGGAAACTAACAAAACATATCTGGATCGTTTAAGAGTTTGATCTCATTTATTAACAGCTGCTTTATGTTACAAGAACCAAAGAACTATGATTTGCCATTGTTCCACATTAAACATCTGCCAAGCTATCTTAATAGGTTTTCTTAGTAATAATGACTCAGTACATAAGATAAACCGTGGAACCCTGTCAGAGTCTACCCACACTAAATAATTGAGACACTCATTTCCGCTCCTTTGTGTGATCTCTCAAATCCAAATTGTAGTTTTAGAAAGTGATTGATTTTTGAGTAATTTCTTTCTCCCTGAAAGATTTAGAACTGCTCTAGGTAACTTTTTGTTAGCCAGTTCAAGACATTGGTGCAACAATATAATTAATCACATTTTTTAATGAAAGTGATGGCACATTAATTGGTAATTTGGGGATGAGAGTTCTTCCTAATTACTTATTAACCTTTAAATCAGATATACACAAGGGAAAAGAACAAGATTGGTGTCTGAATATCAGGAAGTTTTTTCAAGGTGCTTTTTATAAAAAGAATCTAATGAAACTGTCCCACCTCCCACCCAGAGGAACCTTTTTTACATTAGGAGCTAAGTGGCATGATGCTTAATATATTAACTGGCTATAGAAGGTTGTATGGATCTATTTTGGGCCCGTCAGTCAGTGATTCATCATTAATAGAATTATGGTTGAATAAGACGGTAGAAGTGATGCTATCATAAGAATTTCTTTTACCATTTAAATTTGCAGATAGTTGCAAAGGGTTCTGTGAAGAGGAACAAATGCTATTTTTAGTTGAGTTGGTCTAGTTGGGAATTTTAATCCACATACTAGAAAATGAAGAAAGCTAAATCTACAGACAAGTTCTAGAACTCTGGTCTGAAATGATATATGAAGATTCAGAGCTGAAAAGGTTAACCAGATAAACTGTGACATGAACTAAACTCACTGCCGTTTAAACAGTAGGTGCATTTAATTGGTTGGACATAAACTGAATGAAGAGACAGATAAATGGATTTCAGAGGACAAGGGTCCAATTTCATTTTCTCTGATGGGAAAAGGAACCCCATCCTGGGGCTGTCTGCTACTGTGCTCCTGTTCCATTGAATACAAATTATTTGAAGGTCAGGGTTGCTTTTTTATTTCTTCCACAGATTCATTTTCTGCCTGAGCCTTATCTCTGGGCCTTTGCCCTGCTGACTTTCTGAGTTCTTACCTGTGTCTTCATGATCTAGTGGGAGTTTATTGAGGGCCTGATACGTGCCAACTTCTGTCTATGGATAAAAGGTACAGCAGCAAGGATACGGCAGACTGAAGAGAGTCTGACAAGAGATTGAGATGAGTATGAAGTAACTGTCAGACAGGGCGATGGGTACCAGTGAGAAGGCAAGTGTGTGCCGGAGAGGCCCGTGGATGGGGGATAGAGAACTCTGACTTGAGGGTAGAGAAATCAGGGGAAATATCTCACTAGACTGGACTGGTAGAATAGGGTAGAAATGAATTCGAGGGCAGCACAGAAATCTTATGAGGTCGCTTGTCCTCAGCCACCCCACTTCTGACTCCGGCATCTTCCATGTCTCCCTGTTCTATCATCCACTTAAAGAGTGATGCTGGTGAGGACCACCCTTGGACCATTATGCAGCAGCACAGAATGAGACACTGCTTAATGGACGTGCTGTGGTTCATACAGCAGGCGTAACATCCACCCACTGCTGTGGTTTGCCTCCCGTTTCCAAGAAACTGTAGCTTTGTATGTCTTTCCCAAGAAGCTGTAGCACTAGAAATCACATGCAAAGAAAATACTAAACTGGCTAGAGTCACAATAATGAATGAATGAATGAATGAATGAATGAATGAATGAATAATCAAACAAGTAAGTAAATATGCTGGTAAACAAATAAAATCATTCTTGAAAGGAGAGAACAGGCAAAGAAAGAAGTGATAATTATGGCTGCCATTTACTGAGTAGATATTAGATGTAGTGGGCTGGATGGAGCCTTTTTGGTATATTACATGTAATTCTTCAAACAGTTCTGGAAGATGGTGAATTTAATCAAACCAAAATAAAACAATAAAACAACAACAACCGAACCTCAGCTCTGTGGATAGTAGTCACAAATGGGAATTGTGGTGGTTTGATTAGGAATGGCCTCCATAGGCTCATATTCTTGAATGCTTGGTCATCAGGGTGTGGCACTACTTCGCAGAAGTGAGAAGGTGTGGCCTTGTTAGAGGAAGTGTGTCACTGGGAGTGGGCTTTGGGGTTTCAAATGCTCAAGCCAGGCCCAGTGTCTCTTACTTCCTGCTACCTGCAGATCCAAATACAGAATTCTCAGTTCCTTCTCTAGCACCATGTCTACCTGCCTGCATGCTTCCCACCGTGATAATAATGGACTAAACCTCTGAACTGTAAGCAAGCCCCAGTTAAATGTTTTTCTTTATAAGAGTTGCTGTGGTCATGACCTCTCTTCACAGTAATAGAATACTAAGACAGGACTCTAACTCAGTAGTGGTTTCTTGAGTTAATTAATGAATCTATATCCTGGAATGAAGGCCACCAGGAGATCAGAGCTTAAGGACACCTTAAGGACCTTCACCTTAGCTAGAAAACAACAAAATGGAGATTTGCCAAGATTCAGTGCTTGATGTGAATTGGCCCACAAACCAGGATGATTCTGACCTGACAAGTCAGTTCATGCTCTCTTCCCATCTATGAATTACCAACTTGGCCATCTCCTTCTTCAGCATGGCCACTCTCTAAGTTTATCTCTCTGTAACTTACCACAGGTTCTGTTCATAGGACAGTAGTGTGTGCTGGGAAGATTCACCATGCCCGTTGGAATGGGGAGGAATGAGTATGTTATTCTTCCTGCTTGTGCCGAAAGAGGCAGAACAGGTTGTATGTCCCTTGCTGAGGCAGCCCAGAGATGATGGAGCTTATTATCCATGATGCACACTCAAACTCACTGGCACAGGAGCGCTGATCCTCAAGGTTGCCCAAGGTCATTCTGAGAAGCTAGTGTAGAAGCCCTGTTATCCTGTAATATTGGATGGGAACAGTAAAGCAAAGAACTTGCAGTGTGCCTTCGTGGTTTCTGGGGAAAGCATTGGGAAAAGAAGGGAATTAAAGTTCTCATCCTGAGAAAAATAGGGCAGGGTTGAAAATCATGTGCTCATCCCAATGTTTCAAGTCCAAATTTCACCAAGTGTAGTCATACGTAGTTTGAGTCTCTTATAGTCCTACATTTTAGCTACTTTTATTAAAAAACTACTGGTTCATTATCTAGTAATGTCTTCTCTCTGTTTTCCTATGAACTGAATAAAATGTGAAGACCACTAATATGCTGTGTTACAGGGAGTTTTCCAGTTTCACATAAAACTGTGGACTTATGCCTTCATGGAAGTAGAAACTGGCTTATACCAGTAGAAAAAATTGTAAACACATTGTATTATCAAATGTTCTCTCTGTTCAGTTCATCCATCTCATGTCTAGAGAGTTATTCTAGAGAAATACCTGTGTATGTGTACAGAGAAGCAGCGTTTAGATGTTCATGCAATGGCATTAATAACAGTGAGAGGTGAAGACCATCACAAAGCTGACCAGTGAAGGAGGCTGTGGAGGGAATAGATGAAACATGGCTCATCAGTGTTGTGACAGTGCAAATTTTTCTGATTTTATATATCTATTTGTGTGTTCATCTATCATTTACAACAATTGTATACTTATGTGGCCAGGGGAAAAAATGCCAAAATGGATTATTTTGAAAGAATGAAAAGTTTGCGGCCATGTTTTGTGCACTATTATCTGTTTGTATTTAAAATACAGGAAAGTGAGTAGCAGTAGCAACATGTCACTTATGATAGCTATAGCTGTATGTGTCAGTAGTAGACCCAACGATTACACGGTGTTTAATCATGTAACTTAGGTGAATAAGCAAGAAGCTTCTCCTCTCTCATCACAGAGTGTATATACACCAAGCCCCCAATTCCTTATCTGCCACTCTGTAGACCGTAGGGCACTCCCTTATAGCTAGAGGTTGGAAATCCAGGCTCTAGCAAAGTGCCCACTCATACACCCGCAGCTTCACTGTAGAAGGAAAAAAGGAGGAGACACTTGTAAGTCACCAGCTCTCCCTTCTCGACAGCCGGAAATAGAAAACAGAGGGGAGCATGAAACTGTATTCTAAGGTGATAATGAGGCAGGGTATCTCGGGAGGACATGGATTTATCAGGTTTCTTTAAATCACTTCCTGTGGTTGAGGGAAATTATGGCTGAGTCCCACGCCTCACCTGCCTATGCTTCTGTCTGATTTGGAGTGGTGCAGCTCTATGCAGCCCGTCTGACCTACCAGCTGACTCAGAAACATTGCCTTTCCCTTCCACTTATCTTCAAGATGTTTTTACCTCATGCTTCCGTGTTAACCACCATTGGTTAACCTGACTGCTCAGCATTACCAGATTATAACCATTAAGAAGTTTGAGCCACTATAATCCCAGCACTCGGGAGGCAGAGCCAGGCGGATCTCTGTGAGTTCGAGGCCAGCCTGGACTACCAAGTGAGTTCCAGGAAAGGCGCAAAGCTACACAGAGAAACCCTGTCTCGAAAAAAAAAACCAAAAAAAAAAAAAAAAAAAAAAAAAAGAAGTTTGAGCCAGGCAATGGTGGTGCATACCTTTAATCCCAGCACTGGGGAGGCAGAAGCAAACAGATCTTTGTGAGTTCGAGGCCAGCCTGGTCTACACAGCCAGTTCCAGGGCAGCCAAGGCTACACAAAGAAACTGTCTTGGTAAGAATAAATAAATAAATAAATAAATAAATAAATAAATAAATAAATAAATAAGAAAGAAGGTCGGGTTACAGCTAACCTTACTTTCACTAGTATTTTCCAATTCATTTCTTAGCTCCCACAAATATATTGGTCATTCATAACAATGACAGCTCTAGTGAGAAATTGGAGTAATAAGCTAGAATTACCATTGACACTAGCTTCCCCTTCAGAGACACCTACCTAATAGACTAAGCAAGACATCTGTGTCAGAATGAATGAATCACAATGGCAGTTGATGTGTTCAAGTCAGTAGTCAATCTATTAAGCTAAGAGGGACTTCAGAATGGAGGAGATGACTAGGACCAGAAGGCTCCAGTGAGGCTTCCTTAATGAGATGAGACTGGAATTGTTCAACCATAAAGACAGCAATATGTATCAGGAATATTTAATTCAATACATCACTAGAATTGATAGCCTAATTTTACAGATCAAGAAAATTAGGCAATGGGGACTAGAGAGATGGTTCAGCAGTTAAGAGCTCTGACTGCTCCTCCAGATGACCTGGGTTCAATTCCCAGCACCTCCCTGTCAGCTCACAGCCATCTGTAACTCCAGTGCCAAGTGGTCCTAACACCATCTTTTGGCCTCTGTGGGCACTGCATGCACATGGCACACAGACACACATGCAGACACAACACCCATACAAATAAACTAAAAATGGAGAAGACTCAAAAATTCCAGTTACATGAAATGGCTGACATTAATGATTCAGGATTAATAAGTAAGTAAGAAGCAGGATTTGGTTCCAGATCAAAGACCTAGATAGTTTTAGAGCTGTGTGGTTTCCAGTCACGTCACTGTGACTTGCAGCTTTTCAGACTGGACAACCAGCTGATGCTGTGGTCTGTAGAGGGGGCAGAAGAAGAGAAGCCCATGGCAGGATGTCACTGGGGGCTTTTAGGATAAGGTCACCCTGGTGTCTGAGTTGCTCTGGCACAGGAAGATTGAGTTACCCACAGGAAGTGTGCTGTAGGAGGCTCCACCTGGCACACTCTTCTCCCTTAGCCCCAGGGGAAAGAAACCCTATAAGTCAGTCCAGATCCCTGGCCCAATTTCACAAATCAGTCCTGAGGAAGGTTTTAGCTAGCAGAAAGGAGATCAGCCTGTATTCGTTCTGAAGTAACAAATGCTGCCAGAGAGCCCTGGAGCCGTCCGGTCTCATGGGCACTGGTCTCTCCCTGTTGCTTGTGGTCAGTCACTAGAAACAAGAGCAGGCTGCCTCTTCCTGTTTCCAGAACTACCTGGCCTCCAAGCAGTAAACCCTGTACCTCTCAGATTTCTTCTGGTTGGCTCTTTCTCCGTTCTTTCTGAGGTCACTGTTTGCTCAGTGGTCACAGCCTTTACCTTCTTCGCAATTCCCCCAGCGGCTGCTTTCGCATGCCCTTGCACTTGGAGGCCGCCATTCCTTCCTGGTACCTCAGCCTTCTTCTTCCCTCGGAAGCCCCTCTCCTGTGGAAAGCCAGAACCAAAGTCCCCCTGGTGTGTTGACTGCTTATTTGTTTTTTGATCCAAGCCATAGGCAGGTCTCGGTTTTAATAGGTTTTCCTCTGGCTTCTTTTGTTTGGTCAAATGAGGAGGGAGACAGCTCCAGAAAGATACTCAAAGCTTTCTGTAACACGGAGGGACTGAATGCCAGAAGAAATGTTTTCCTCCAAGGGATTTGATTGTGGAGTGTGGTTGGGTAGTAAAGTCCTCAGGGGACTTTAAGCAAAATGGCAGGAGAAGACCCTGCCATGTGTAATGTATGGCATCACTCACGGACTGGCTCCAGGTGGAAAGAGTCTTCACTGCTGTTTATGGAGTATTGGCATATGGCCGCACCATGCCAGGCCCTTGAAAAGCATCATTTCATTTCATCTATATAACCAACACTGTGAGACCATACTGACTTTTTAGGCACTGAAGCCTGAAGAGGTTTATTTTCCCTGCTACTTGATAGAGTGAAGTTTGACCTGTAGAACTCTATCCCCAATATGGTGTAGGTAAATACCTAACTCTTCCCCACAACAGCTAGGAAAACAGACACACGGTTGTGGTCTTTGTCCACTACCCGAGCCCAGACTGTGGACGTCAGGAACAGAACTGAGAGAAAAAATGAGGGTGCTCCAGAGAAAGGACCCAGCCTGAGCTTCAGAGGCCCCGCCAGCTCCCTTCAGTGACACGCCATCAGCACTCCCAGCAGTTCCACGAGAAAGTTCTTATGCTGTCACTTGCGTGGTTGAGCAGACAGGTCCAGAGACTGGGGATAACCACAGGTCCTGGGTGGCTGAGGAGAGGTTCTAAGTCCACCTTCTCTGGAGCGCTTGGTAACCTACCTCACTGCATTGCTTCCAATGTGGCTCCACTCTGAAGCCCAGAACAAGAAAACTGAACTTGGTGGTGAGCATGGAGTGGTTAAGATTTTGAGGGGTGAGGCAGGAGGAGTCTATTCAAGTAGAAATTTCAGAAGTGGACAAGAGTTAGCAGATCCGAACGACAGACATCACGAAACATACTAGCTCCCCAAGAAAATGCCAACAAGTAGAGGGCTCCGAAAGCTGGGCAGGCCAAGGTATGCCCATAAATGGAGGCCAGAAGACAGTTGACATCACGGGGGAAACTGAGGGAGCCAAGGTCAAACCAACTCAAGGTAGAGGACACAGAAACAAGCCTCAGGACTCAAGTACATCTTGAGCCGGCCAGCTCTTAGCTCATTCTAGCCTGCTTAGGATGCTACCATGATGTCTTAGATTATGTCAAATTTATTAGAAGTATATTATGTTCCAGTAAATGCTGGAACCATGAAGGACGATGAGGTACTTACTCTCCCAGGCATCACTGCTGTGGCTACAGAGTGCTCTGTCTCATGGTGGCTTCTTCTGACTTGTTATTGTTTTCTAATAAAGTGTTACTGCACATTCGCCTTACATAAACAAATAGAAAAATAATAACAGTTTATACTCCCACTGAACATTATAGGAAAGCACAGACTTTCATTTAATGAGGTTTGGAGACAGCATAGCAATTTTGATATCCTGTCAAGCTTGTTAAATTGCGATTCTACCAGGATTTTACATGGAGACAGAATTGGCACATCCCAGGGTACAAATTAGGATATGCATCAACTCCTTCAGGTCACTGGGATATAATTTAATACCATAATTGAATAAACGGCACTGTTGTGACCTGAAAAGCCCTGTCTCAGGAAGTGACTGGGGAAGTTGAGGCCATTGTGTGAGTGTTACAATAGTGTCTCTTCAAGCTAAGCCCAAGTCCAACGTTCTGTGATTTCAGAACTACTGATTGAATCGACTGTTGACTGAGCAAGAGTCTGCAGTTTTAAAAAGTTCTCTGGCTAATTTGACTGGAAGGTGGTTTAGGAAAGAAAGATTAGTCACCTATTTTATCCACCTAAACTTTGCAGGAATTGTGTCAGTCAGTGGGAATAAGTAGTAAAGGGGTCTCTTTCTTGCCTATGCTGGCTGTGTGTCTTGAGTTAAAATTTATATTGAAAGTATACCTTTTTATGTAAGTCAGAACTGTAAACAAGTGTATTTATTTACTATGCTAACTTTTCATGTAATGATGTCTGCTAATAGCCTCTGCTTTCTATATTCTCTGGTACCCATTTACTGGTATAACCATCTGAGAAGTGAGGATTCCATAGCCTAGGTTGACTTTCCCTAGTCCCCAAGTTAAAAAAAAAAAATCTAAAGCTTTCTGAGTAACACACAAAGTGACCAGCGGATGCACACCATGAGACTTAGTTTCATACACAAAATTACCACTATGGCGTAAAGCTGACTTCAGGCTACAAATATAAGATATATGAAATGTAAATGAATTTCATATTTAGACTTGAGTCCTAATACAAGTAATCTAGAGTCTGAAAACTTACGAAATATCAAATAATTCTGGTCCCAAGCATTTCAGATGAGTCATACTCAACATGTATGCTATGATTATTAGCTTTCTAGATGGTTGATTCTGGATCCTAGGTCTACCTCTTTAATATTTGTTTTTAGTTATTTAGTTAAATAAAAATATTTTTATTTCTTGTGTGTGCGGTGTGCATGCAGGTGTGTGTGTGTGTATGAGTGTGCACATGTTTGTGTGCTGTGTAGGTCACAATCACCAGTGGGTCCCAATACTGAGCTCAGGCTTTCATGCTCTACTCTGTGCCCTTCACCCTCTAAGCCACCTCACTGGCCCACAGAGCTGCCTACCCTCCATAATGTAAATGACATGCTTCAATCATAGTTACAAAGATGAAATGATGGTCTAGAAATGCCTACAAATACAATGTAGCACCAGGTAAGATTAAAATAATATGCTCTGTGGGTCGTTCCTGGGAAGAGAACATTGGAAGGAAATCACCTTTGCTTAATTTGACTGTATTTGAGTTTCATGCCTTCTATCTAACTCACATGTTGATAATCCACCTAAGGCTTCATGGGAAATTCAAACTTCTGTCTTCATTGGGTTGTCTAAACACATTCTTCCTTCTTTTAATTACCATTTCCTCTCCTGAAAGTGAGGAAATGTTCATTATGACCTTCACAAAACTGTTAAAAAGATAACATTCTGTTTAGCTTCCTGCCTCCATTTATCAGTAGTTCTAGCTACATTCTTTTGCTGAATATAATACTAATAGTTAACGTGTATTTTTGCGTGAATTACTATTATTCTCAATTCTCTCTCTTCTACTCTTATGTGTAATTAAGAAATTGCTGTAATAGGAGTATTTCCTCCTTAACTAAGTGCAATCTAATGCTTGGGAATGAGAATGAATCTAAGATGTGCATAAATATAAATCAGCAAATGAATTGGTCCCCAGTGCTCAGCCAATGGTGGGTCGGTATAAATGTGGACTAACTGCCTGAAAGCCTAACTCATCACTTTCAGACCAAATCCTCTGCTTTTTGTGTACTCTTCTGGTAGCTTTCACATGAAAAGCTCAAGGCATTTGACTCAGATAATCATTTCTAACAGGACTTGAACAGGAAGAAAGGGGGGAAAGGAAAAAACAGGGTTAGGAAAAGAGTACAACAAATGGAGGAATTGCTGTTTTCCACGTGTGTGCGCATGCACACCCGTGTGTACAGACAGACTAACGGAAACTGTAGTCATCAGTGACTGAGCAGCGTCTGTGCCTAGCCTGTGCCTCTTCCTTTTCCTCTTCGCATACAAGAAAGGTGGGAAAATTCAGATTTTTCTCTATGGTGTAAATTCCATTTTTCTTTGCATCCTCCAACCTCCCTGGCCAGAAGAATCTAATTCAACAGGATTTCTCAGATGAAAGAGTCGTTCCAACCTTATTTCCCACTGCTGCCCAACTCCACCAGTATGCCTTTGATCCGATCACCAATATGAACTTGATTGTCACGTTGTGTGGTCCCTTCCCGAAACCCCTCATGTTCCCTGAGCTCTCTGCAGTGTTGTTAGCAGTACCAAGGGCTCGAGCCTTGTTTCCGTCTTAAAGCCTGACTTCTGCTGCTCCTGGCACATGTTTCTGACCCCTTCCATCATCACCTGGCGACAGCAGTCTCTGTGGCCACCATTGTAGCTGGAACAGTGTGTACCACACCCTACTGCAGTGATAGTCGGTGGGATGGGAGGCTGGTTCTGGGCTGTCAGTGTGAGTGCTGGGACCTGAGCAGCAATTTTACTCCTTGGTGGTCTTCACTTAACTTGCACCGTTTAAGGAAAAGAGGAACAACTATTTCTAGAGAAATATTCCAAGCCTCAGCAAAGGGAAGAAGGGAATAAAAAGCATGTACTAGTAGGAAACAGTCTTTGGACATTGGTCTCTTGGTACTCAGTAGCACCTGATATTGGTTGCCAAGTAACTGTAAGTTCCTGTTTAGTTGGGAATGGATTCTCTGCAGGATTCTCAGGAACTTATGAAGGTGCAACCTTGTCTACATTTTTCAGTGTTCATGAGGTCTTCCTACATACCCTTTAGATCCTCAGTTCTCATTAGGATAGCATCTTAACATTTCTATGCATGTTCCTATGAGCTCCCTACTTAAATCCATAACTTTCTTTAAAACGAGCAAGAAACATAATCTTAAAGATTGAGTTTCTCAGCATCCAACGCATGATATATTTTCATAAGAGTATATTGACTGTGGGCTAGGAAGATGCCTTAGTCAGTAAAGCGCTTACCA
This sequence comes from Peromyscus eremicus, assembly GCF_949786415.1. NCBI lineage: Eukaryota > Metazoa > Chordata > Mammalia > Rodentia > Cricetidae > Peromyscus > Peromyscus eremicus. Next base: position 4,461,356 of record NC_081425.1, on the reverse strand, counting down.
CAAAAACATAAGCCAACACCCTGCCTAAGCTTAGTCTCCAGCACCCACATAAAAATGGTCAGGCACAGTACTTACAATCCCAGTGCAGGCCACCAGCTAGGCTAGCCAAATTGGAAAATTCCAGGTCTGTAAGAGACCCTGTCTCAAAACAACAAGAGAGAAAGAAATGAGGGAAGACACTCACTGTCAGTCTCTGCCCCTACCACCCACACACCCGCAGAACACACACCCACATGCACGCCCACATTCACACACACATTGACTGACTGACTGACTATTTGCCCTGCCATCCTGCCAGCTCGTCACAGCCCTTCTTTTTGTTTTTCTTGGTGGATACAAGTTCAGGGACATTTGCAAAGACATACTTTGCCTTTCAACGTTTAACTTCCATTGATTTTTTTTTTTCACTCTTTATGCCAGAGACTTAAATTGATTCCAGTTGTTTAAAAGAAATGTATATTTTTCTTCTACACATTTTAAGGGGAAAATATTTAATGTGTTTTCCCTAGACTAAACCAAAACCAGATACCTTTTCCAGAAATGTATGAATGGACAACAAAGCAATTACTTTGGAAGCTAAAATACCATCATATTGGATTTCAGAAAAGTTAAGTGATCTCGTCATGCTTATGTGACTCCAGGTGGAAGAAAAAGTCCTTAGTCAGCAATTGGAGAAGAAAGAGTGAATTCAAGAGCTCTCTTGTACAGGCTCGTGATAGAAAAACTGAACGATTTCATGTAGAAGTAGTGAAGCAAATTACATTAGTCAGTGAATATAAATTGCTCTTTTAAAACAAAAGAATATTCATGACATTTTTCTGTATAAAGATAAAATAGTTCCCTTTATCATGGAATCATAAAATCTTGGGTCTGGAAACTTTGGAGAATTAGATTATTTTCTGTCAAGTGCCAAGGCGGTGACTCCTCTAGGGCAAGGATCGTAATTTCTGCTTCCTGTTCAAAATACGAGCAGCGCTAAGCCAGAAGCAGTGCCAAGCCCCTTAGATAACAGGCATCGTTTAGGTGATGATGGTTGAGAGCTGTGGGGGGTGGGGAAGAAGAAAAGTCCTTACCCGTTGGGATTGTGCCTCACTCTGATAACAACCCACTTGGAGCCACAGAGCTGTTATAATAATGGGGATTATTTCCTTGGGATTTCCCTTCTCTCACTCATTAACTGACATGCAAAGCGCTACACTGGTGCTTTTGTTGCTAGAGCATTGGCCCGCTGCCATAACGCCTGCGGGCCCAAGTTCATGGAGACCCTGCACGTTGACCCACCATTCAGAACCTGTTGTGAGAGCCTGGTCTTCCTATGAACACAGCACAGTAACTTACCCTGGGAGTTCAAGATCAATACTCTGCATAGAGTTAGTTCAGGAAGTCCCACCAGCTGTCATGTAAGGGTAATTAACACATTTCTCTCAATTATGCATGATGGTTGAAGAATTTCAAACATTTGGCTGGATAACAAATCCATCCCCTCTGTTAGAGAAAGGTCATCCCTCTGGCCATCTGGATATTTACTTTTCTTTAGAAATGAGCTTCTTGGAATTTTCTGTTGGGGTGGGGGGCAGGAAGTGGTGAGGACAAAGGGAATGTTCTAGTAAAACTGATATCATCCCACATTCAACACTGCCCAAGCCTACACATCAGGAGTCTTAGATCTTACCTTAACCCTTGGGGCTTTTTATTACATTATTGACATGCATCATGTTTAGCCTGGATGCAATCATGACAAAAATAATCACAAGTGACTGAAATGTTGACCTCTGCTGCAGGGTATTTCTTGTAGGTGTTCCTAAAGGGAACAGGTTATCATTGGGGGAAAACGAATAAAGACCACTGAGAGGACCCAAGCATGGACAGGCCAAGGCTCTAGGATCATACACATTCTAGCAAATGGAAACACTGAAATGATTTTAGAACAATGGGCAGGGTTCTCGGTGACTAACAAGGCAAGCATGGCAAGGCCCTGTGGAGGAGAAGATGATGCCTCGATGTGGGACTCCAGAGTATGGAGATGGGCCTGGAGAGGTAGGTGGAGTCAGAGGGTGAGGTAGGCAGCAAGCTACTCTGGGTGTGGGCAAGGGAAAGAGCCTGTTATATTTGGAATTTGAGAGTGATGCAGGGGAGAAGAATATGGGTCAGGTGGAGAATATTGATGATGGAAAAAACCTCTCACCTCAAAGGTAGTAAACAAAAGTTCATATGGATCCAGATTTGAGTGAGCTTGGCCTAGGCAGCACAGAGTTAGACTGCACCAGGTTCCATGTTCCTGTGCAGAAGCAGGTTCATGGAGTTTTACAGTCGAAGAACAAGGAATGTTATAAATCAAGGCATTTGAAAAACGCGTGGGTGGGAACTGCAGCGAGGCAGGATAGGAGAAGCTTTCCGATTGGCCTCCCGTGCTGTCTGCTGAGATTCTTAGCCTGTGGATTGGTGGAAGCTAGTGCCTAGCTAAGTTAGTAGATACCAAAAGGTTTCTGTTTGTCACAGGATGTTAGTTCTGACACAGAGATGGGCAAGGAATGGTTACTCGGGAACGATTAAACTGACCTAAGATAGAGCATATTTAGATGCTGGACCTGCACCATCCCAACCCCTCTATATCACTGCAGCTCTGGTCAGCCAGTCAGTCCTTGCTCTCGTTCCAAGAATCCTTGTTCACAATAGAGATGACAATGGCACCTTTAAACAGGCTGGGAAAGACCTGGGTGACAGAGAGGTGAAGCTAGACATTCATTTGTTTGCAACAAGGAAAAAATTTTGAATAGGAAAGTAAAAAACTTAGAAACATTTTTGTGATTATTAGAGGATGAAATACAAACTTTTGCACCTCGAGTTTGGTCTATTGGAAAACTGTCTTTTTTCTGTTTTTTTTTTTTTTTTTTTTTTTTTTACTCTTTATTGGCATATGGTAATTATATATGATGATGAATTACATTATGACATTTTCACACATGTATCTTATGTGTATTTTGGTAGCATTTATCCATTCCACATTGCCCTCTCTTGCCTCTTTTCATTCCAGGTGACTCAGAGCCTCTTTCCAACTAGTTCTCTTCACTTTGCTATCTGTCCTGGGGGTGGGTACCCAATAAGTTCTGGGCTCCTGGCAAGAACATGGGTGAAAGGTTTTGAGTAGGAGTACGGACTCGTTGCCAGTGTCCTGCACTCCTGAGGAAAGTGGTGGCATCTTTACAGAAATAATCAGGTCCAACACAGGCCACTGAGGGGGTCCTAAGCCAGTGGGTGTGGTGTCCTCACTGAGGGGACATTTGACACGAAAAACAAATCTGTGTGAAAAGACAGAGGGAAGACAGCCAAAAAGAGAAGCTTGGAACAGACCCCCCCTCCCAGCCCTCAGAAGGAACAAACCTGCTCATTTCTTGATCTTAGACGTCTTGCCCTCTAGAAACCTAAGTCCGCATGTTTCTGTGGATCCAGCCCCTCAGCCCTCAGCGTGTTTCAGGTCAGCCCGGAGACAGAAAGTAGTGACTGAGGTGGGAAGGAATGGAGTCACTACTTACTGTAGTAGACGATGGTGGCAGGGAGGGGTCAGAGGGGAGGGAAGACGGAAAGTGCCACAGAGGTGCTTCGCTGGGGGACAGCAGCAGTGTTAGGCAGGAAGTGCCATGAGGCTCGTACAGCGCTCATGTGTGACTGGACGTGCAAGGTCTCAGCTCTACTGAGTTTCTGCTCTGACTCCAAATGGTCTCATAATCCCAGTTGCCCTGCCTTCCCTTCCTCAGAGTCTCCATGGATAAAGGAGTGCAGCTGATCGTGTGTGTGTGTGTGTGTGTGTGTGTGTGTGTGTGTGTGTGTGTGTGTAAAACCTTGGACCGTCTTAGGCTTCATATCCAAGAACACACAGTGTTAATTACAGTTCTGCGTTAGATAGAATCAGTACGTGCCCATGTGTGCCTCTGCATTTGAGTAAGAGTCATAGCCTACCTGTTCTTAAAAGGGATTTAAAGGAACTTTAAAAATCAGCATCTTTTTTTTTTTTTTTTTTGTAAGGAACAACTAAGTAGAAAACAGACCCAAAGGAAAGAAACAGAGTACAGGTCACCTGAGATGAACTCATTATTGGGTTTGAACTTTAGCACTGGGTTTCCTGGCACTTAAGGCAAAAAGAAAAACACGTGCTTATTGTCTGATAAAAATCAGTGTAATATGATTAGCTCTTGAGGAAAACACATAGATAGGCTGAGTGCTGAGATGGGGTTACATTTAAGAATATACCAATTCAAAAGGCATTAAGAGCCGTGCAAAGATCCATACTCTTTAATCCAGTAATTCTACTTATACTGAGGAAATTTTAAAAGGAGAGAGGGAGGCGGGGAGGGCGGACTGTGTGTGTGAAAATGCTTGTCTTGGAATCGTTTGTGAAAGTGCAGAACTAGAAAGAACCAAAACAGGGAACATAGTCGCTCCATTACTGTGCATTTGTTCAAACACATGTAATTGACCTTGTAGACGAGGCTGTCCGGCAACAGAGAGAGACAAGGTTTACAGAGACTCGGTAAGAGTAGTCGGAAGTGGGGTCTGGGTTGAGATGGCTTGCCCGTTAAAGCACCAACTGCACGAGTCTGAGGCCCCCAGTCCAGATCCCCAGCACCCCATAAGAAGGGGAGCATGGTGTCAGGTGACTATAATCCCAACAGTCAGGATCCTTGGGGTTTGAGCTTACTGGCCATCTGGTCTAGCCCAGTTTGTAAGCTCTGGGTTCAAAAAGAGTCTGTCTCAAAAGGCATTGTGGAGAGCGGTAGAGGAAGATGCCTAACATCCACCTCTGGTCTCTGCGCTCACACTTGCACACACACACACACACACACACACACACACACACACACACACACACCAGTCAGGAGGTAAAATTCTGTGTTTACCAAAATTATCTCTATAAAAGTCCGAGATATGTCAAAGGAGGTTCCTCAGTCGTGGTAGTAACTGTGATAGAACTCTTCAGGGTGAAGTTCTCCTCACACCCCATATTTCCCCATTTCTACAATGTTCACAGTTAAATTTAGGAAGATGAACCAGTTCACATACTTAAACTTTGCGTTTAAGTTACACTTTATGGAATTATGTTTTTAATTAAAAACAAAGAGAAACATTTCAGAAATGCCAAACTAGCAAGCTGAAATTAAATTATCTAGAAAGTGCTGTTAATGAATTTCTTGAAACCGCTTTGGGTATTTAGAAATGTGTTTTTAAAAGGCGCAATCATGTGGATGAACCATAGTCACTCTGTGTTTGTCTTGAGGTCACTGAAGCTGTTGAAGCAAGCATGTGATGAGATGCCAATAGGGTCCAGGGCTGAGGAAGGTCCAGTGATCCCCTGTCCTCCCCATGCTCCTGGGCCACCACATTTGAGGTCGTGGCTAACCTGCCCATTCTTCCTCATTCTGTGCCACTCTCCATCATACTTCCCTGAAGTAAGGCAAAGGTCTTTTTATTCCTCCGTCCATTTGATTGCAAACAGTTATGACCAAGAACTCACCCTGAGGGTTGGGCTGAAACACTGTAGCTTTTAACATTTTTAAATCTCTGTGGCATGTAAGAAGATTCTAGAAAAGATTCCACCTAGGCAATAGCTTGAAAAGAAATGCCACATAGAAGAAAAGTTTTGGTGTGTATGGCAAAAACTGCCCCAGCCTTAGGCAGGGTCCTTCTAAATATGTGAAAACAGATCAGTATCATGCACAATAATAGAATTCAACTGTTGACAAAGAAAAAGACATTAATAAAATCCGATATTCTCTCATGATCAAAGCAAAGATGTTTCTTACCTGCCTTCAGCACTTCTGAGTTCTTTGACTAATCTCATGGGTTTTGGGGTCGTGAGCTGTACTATTTCTCTCTGCTCTACCATCTTTTACTGGAGGCAAATGTTCAACAGGTTTGTTTGCCCTGCACTTTTAATGGTTTCTAGATTGTTTTCATGGCAACAAACCATGGTCCAGAGTAATCAGGAAACACCTCCACGAAGAGTCCACAATGGCAGACCCTTGCACTGTCTCCTCTTCACATGGCTCTTAATGATTAGTGATGCTCTGACCATTGCCAGTTAGTTTCGAACTGGAGTTATCAGTAGGGAGCTCACAACTAACATTCCAGATTTGACATTATTTTTACTTGTGGGTTTTTGAAATTTTTAAATTTCTCCGTAAACATTGAAGTTTTTTCCTCTGAGCTCCTGTCTACTATTTTCACCATCTCTGATGAGGAACACACTTTCTAGAAGTCTCTGGGCACAAAATTAATGATTGTATTTGTGTCTGTATTTTGTCCCTTGCAGTAGAATTTATAACTTTGGGAATGTCATATAGGTCTTCGCAAAAAGCTTTGTCTACAAGTGGCCTTTGGTGGCACGTATGGCCACACTGCCCTGGAGAAAAACCACCATCCAACTGAGTAGCAGTGCCCAATGAAACAATCAGAAGCCCAGAGAGAAATAAACTCTAGAAAATTCTTAGGAGAAATTACAAAAAGAAATAAATGCCCCAGAGCCTCAGGACCTTGGTCTTGAAAGTGGACACTCCTAGTTCCACACCCAGATTCTTCAAGTCCAGTGGCTTCCTTAGCCTTGTGTTTGCCAGGCTAAGGGCCCATCCCATGCATTAGCTTAAATTTGAAAAACAGAAGCTGAATTGTCCATGACTGCATGAGGCAGTTTTCAGGGGCCCTTGCTTTTCCTTCCTGCACATTTTTGTCCCCCTGGGGCTCTTTCGCCCTGCCTCTGCCCAGAAGACAGAGCAGGGAAAACTGAATTGACAGGCAGATGATGGAACCTTGCAGCAAACTGAGAAGACAAAAGAACTGCAGCAGGGCTGGGGATGTAGCTCGGTTGGTACGAGTGTTTGCCTTCCACGCACATAGCCCTTCATTCCACCCCCAGCGCCACATGAAAGCAGGGTGTGGCCACACGCGTTTGTAGCACTAGCTTATGGGAGGTAGAGGCAGGAGGGTCAGAAGCCAGAGGTCATCCTTAGCTACATAGGGAGTTCAAGGTATGAAACGCGGAGTGAGAGAAAGAAAAAAATAAAACCTTCAGCAGAAGGATGAAAACTGAGTGTCGGGCACTGGAGGGCTACAGAGGGTGAAAACTGAGTGTCGGGCACTGGAGGGCTACTATCTTGTAAGGTTCAAACGGTGGTGGTGGTGGTGGTGGTGGTGGTGGTGGTGGTGGTGGTGGTGGTGGTGGTAATGTGCCCAAGGCTCTTCTCTGCTCTGTCCTAGAGAAGCTGAGGTTGCCACTACAGATCAGTGGCTTTGTCCCCACCATGGAGCTCCAAATGGTGGCTGCAGCACTGACCTGCTCCTTTCCCAGATACTTGTATCTTAAGGCTGAAATGAGGCTGCTGGGAAGGCTGCTCCTCTCAAGGACGGACCCAGAGGGACCTGAAGGGTGGCATCCTGGAAAGAGGAAGCCCACTGCCTCTGGGCTCCTTGTATTTAAGCCCTCCAGACTCTTCTAGCTCTGACCCACCCCACCCCCCATCACAAGGGCAGTGCTAAATGGAGTTCTGTATGAGATCAGCAGTATTTAGCGATTGCAAGTTTGACATAATGCACTTCCTCATAATTTATTAAAGTTGCTAATACATTTTAAAAAATATGTGAAGAGCATGGAAGTCTCGCGGTAATTCGGGGCAGTGCATTAACCCTCCATTGATTTTTGCATCTCACCAGAGTGAAAGCCAAACCCCTCTGTGATGATGAGTGAGCCCCAGCCTCTCAGCACTTTACTCTTCAGACTCCTCCGATTAAGTATTGCTCTTACCTCACCCAGTGGCCCAGTGATGCACCCTGGTGGCCATTCCAAGAGCACTGGGACCCTGCCTCCTGAACCTCTCACGTGGACCTTCCTTGGTCACTGCATCGCAAGTTGAGACATTCTCCACTCAGACCTCTTCGGGCTTCTCTCAGTTCCTTTTCTCCCTAGTACTCACCACCGTCGTACTTGCTGTATCTGTGCCTGTTATGTGCATGTGTGTTCAGGTGAACATTCACTTGTGTACACTAGTAGAGACCAGAGGAGAACATAGGAGGCCTTCCTCAATCATTCTCCACCTCATTTGTTGAGCTAGGGTCTCTCTCTCTGAGCCTGGAGCTCACCAATTCAGCTAGACTGACTAGCCTCCAAGGCCTGGGACTCCTCCTGTCTCCGCAGCCCAGCACCAGGATGACAGGCATCCACCACCAATGCCTGGCTTTACATGTGGGTGCTAGGATATGAACTCAGGCTCTCAAGCTTGTGCAACAAGCATTTTACGGACTGAGACATCTCCACGGCTCCTCACTGTTTGTTTTATTAATTGATCTTGCTGAATGTCTGTCTTCCTGTTTTAGAATGTAAGTTCCATGAAGACAAGACTTTTACATTGTTTCATTATTGCTTTCTCTCTGATGTGAGAACAGTTCCTGTGCAGACCACCACATTCAAATATGCAATGGCTGGGTGTGTGAATGGAGGAGTGGACCTGGTAGCATATTCACTGCAAGGACACTCTTGTTGGAATCATCTTTCTGTCACAGTTCACTTCACTGAAATAGCAGCTTGAACATCAAAGTTAGAACTCCAGTATCCAGGGGCTTCTAGACAGGAGGGAGGAGGATGGAGGCCGGGCCTGAGGAAGGTTTTGCCCTTGGCTTTGTAGGGGACTGAATCAGAATCTTTACTATCACCCATGGCTCTGGGATCACTGACAAACTATTCACCTTCCCAGCCTTAGCTCACTGAGGATGCAGAACCAAGATGAGCAGACAGGACCCAAGGTTGGGTAGAAGGTTGCATTATTGATAAAGTGGGGATCTCTATCCTTGCTGCCAGTTTTACTTTAGGGAATACATTGAATCTATTTAAAAAAAAAAAAAAAAAGCTTGGGCAGTAGTATCTTTGGTTTGATGGAGGACAGGTCCTCCTCTATACACAATGTAAGGACAGCCAAGTGCAAAGAACAGCCTCTGAAAGGTTCAAGTCATGCTCAGGCTCTGTTTGCTCACCCATAGCTTTCATCCCCTAGGTTTACAGGGTTCTTGCCTTGGGAAATCTGTCTTCTAAAAGCCCATCTGTTCAGCAAACACAGACTCAGGAATTGCTCTCCTCAGGGCCTTGTGCTCCCTGCTCATGGCTATTCATGGAGGCTTGAGTGAGCTTCTGCTGGGAGGAGCGTAGAGACTATTCCAAAGATGGAATCCGGCGTCAGTACTGATGGTAACCTCATCAAGAGCAGGCATCAGGATCAGGTGCCATCCAGACACACAGATTGTCTTAGAAATGCACAGAAGGACAACTTGATTTCTCAGGAACCCTGGGCAGTGGGTGGGAGTTAGTCAAAGGGAGGAAAGTTTGGCAGACAGTTCAAAATGGAGGAAAGGAGAGGGGCTGCTGCCCTGCGTTCCTAGGGACACCCTCCTCCTAGGTTTTCGTCATTAGGAAACAAAACACTCATAGATTTCTAAAAGGCACAAGCCTAAGAGTGTAACTGCAGTTCTTAGGTGATTACTCCATTTACATGCCTGAAATCTAGGGCCTCAATTTTGCCCTCATAGGGCATCTTCAGCCCCAGTATAAATGAAAGAACCCAGAGCAGCCCGTCAGGGTCTCTCTGATGATTGGTTTGATGTATTAAAATTCAACCAGATTTATAAAATGTACTCCATCACTTTAATTGAATTTGTAAAGATGCATGATTTATGAAACATTGCGTGGACCCTTCTGGCTAATATTAGACTCATATAACTTAACACTACAGTGTCTTTCCTGTCTGTCCCCATGTCTATAGATTACAGGTCTGTGTATCTAGAGTTCCTCATGGATGGGAGCATCACGCTTTTCATCCTTGTCTGCCCTTGGGCCTAGCATGGTTCCAGACACATGGCAGGAGCCAGTCATATGTATTCAGAGCAGGTGCTCAGGCAGGGCTGGGTGGGATCAGCTCTGGGACCTTCCCCTTACCGTGTATGCCCTTGGACAAGTTAACCTCCATGCATCTTGGCACCCATACTTGAAACTGAAAATCAAAATAAGCCCCACCACACAGGCTAATTGCAAACCTTAAAAAGATCATTTCTGTGAAACCCTTGGCACCGTGCTTAGTGTGTTTCAAGATTTCAATCATTGTCATTTTTAATAATTACATGAACATGTGAAAAGATAGTAACCAAGAGCGGGAGCTCTGGGGTCACTGTGCTGTGTTCACGTCTTGGCTCTGTCTCTTGCTACATATATTCATGAGGATGTGATAATAGTCTATGTGGTACCCTTGTCCCGCCAGCCGTCAAATGGAGGGGTCTCCATCTCTCATTACTAAGCAAAACGTTTAGTATAATATCTATCAGGCAACTGAAGCGATTTATTTAGTAATTAATAAGAAAACTGGTATATATTCAGTCAGTTACCAAGTATTACTACCATATACATATATGTGAGTATGTGTGTATATGTAATGCTCTTTTTCAAAGATGTTATATTCTTTAATAATGTATTAGTTAAGTTTACAAATAAATCATTTTGATAGGCAGTTTCTGGACTGTTCTCAATCAAATCTCCAACTGGTAGCAATGGATGGGTCACATTTAGAGTTTGCTAGGAAAACTTATTCCAACTCTTTACTCAGATGTCCAAAGAGGGAAAGGAAGTGATGTATCTCAGCATCTGTTTGTATTCCATCAGGAGTTAGTTCTGTCCTGGGCCAGAGATTCTGGTCCCGATGCTGATGCTGAACCCAATTGTCCAGGTCCATCTCAGAGAAACACTCAAAAGCAAGAAGTCTGAGAAACAGTCACAAGTGCCTACCAAGGATGGGCCACAGCAAGAGCAGTCTCCAAAGGCGTGGGAAAGAAAACGCAGCATGTGGTCAGGGCTTTCTGTGGTAGGCAAGTTCACCACACCTGACATTAAAACCAGAAGAAGCCCTGTGAAATACTCAGACCTGAGATCTCTGCTGTCCAGTATGTAAATATTGCAGATGAGAGGCAGAGTGTTGAAACTGAGAAGAAAGTAGCCCCGTGGTTTTCAGAACTGGGGTAGCAAGGCAGCATTAGCCAGGACAGAGATTTGGGGTCATTTCTGGATCATGCTGTCCTGGGAACTTGGACCTGCCTGAGATTAGGATAAGGAGGAACTAATGCGTTAGATGACTGTGACACTGGACGGTGCATCAAACAGCAGCTGTCTTCCCTTCACTCTTTCCCTAGCATTGCCACTCTGTTTCACACCACCCTCGAAGGTAGCCTCATCCATGGGTAGGACGGCAGGACGCCTGGCCGCATGTGTAAAGGAACTGCAGAGCGTTGTCCAAGTGCATCTACTCCCCTTCCCTCCCTCCCACTAGAGTGCTCCCCTCCCCTCCTTCCTATTAGAGTGCTCCCCTCCCAACATGCAATTTTAATATCAAGGATCATTTTTTATCAAGTCACTCCCTTTAATCAGAATTTAAAAACTATCCCAACATTTCTCTTGCAAAACAGATCTTCAGAGACCCAGTAGGCCATCCTGAATTACTGATGAGCTCCTCAGTGAAATGTTTTTGTTTGTCACTAAAGTAAATCTCTCCTATTAGATTTTCCAATAAAAATTGGGTAGCATTTAGGCTAATGAGTTTCATTGGTAGAAAATCAGGTACTTGCTAAGGATTTACCAACAGTGGTCATTTATTTCTAAACAAGCAAGGTGATCTTGCTGCCCAAGTTAAGGAAATTAGTCTGTCTATAGAGCCAGACACTGTAGTGTGATGTTATGACCTTCATTCCCAGGAAAATATATACATTTCTTCGAGGTTGTTAGATTCTTGGGGCTGTTAGAATACAGGATGGCTTAGAGCAACGGAAATCCATGCTGTGGCCACTCTGGAAGTCTACAGTCAAGGGTCAGCAAAGCTGTGTTCCCTCTAGAGCCTCCAGGAAGGATGGCTTTCCTGCCTCTCTCACTCATCTGGTGACCTTGGATGTCCTTGGCATAGAGCGGCCATCTCCTTCCTCATCACATTTGCTCCGCACAGATTTCCCCTTTGACAAATAGCTGGACCTGAGGGCTTGGGCCTGTACTCCCAGCCACTCTGGAAGCTGAGGCAAGAGGATCACAAACTCAGTACCTGCCAGGGCAGACAGATAACCTGGTGAGAGCTTGTCTCACACTTTTTTTGTTTTTTTTTATAAAAGTCAAGTAAGGGCTGGGGGGTTATTGGTTGTAGTATTAAGGCAATTCCACATAGTTAAAAGGGAAGTTTATTTTGTGGGGTAACTAACAAATAAAGGAATAGGTTACAGGGTCCAGGAAAGGTGTAGTGCAGTCTGGTGGCGGTGTTCTCTGGAAAACTCTGCTCAATCTACCTCCTGTGTCCAGGGTCCAAGAACGAAGAGAGCCGGCCCATCCAGATCTCGGGTCTTCAGGGCTCTTCTCTCGGCCCCACCTTGTAGGTGTGACAGTTACCAAAGCCTCAGTGGGGGTAGTGCTTCCAGGTCAAAGCTGGAACAGCTACCCACTACAGGGGTTGGGGGTTGTAGCTTGATGGTAGAGCACTGGACTTGCCTAGTATCTGCAAGCAGAATCCTTACTACTGAGAAAAAAATATAAATTAAAGAAAAGACAAAACTAGAGCACTAGTCACGCTGAATCATGCTCACCTACGGACTTGGTGTTCATTGAGTCACATCTGAGAAGACCCTGTCTCCAGTTAAGGTCCCGTTCACTTTCAGGTAATGAGTGTTAGGACTTCAGTAGATCTTTTTCATGGAAATACAATTCAACACGGAACATGGATCACCTGATATTATGCCCACCCAAAAGTTCATAATCATACCTGGTCCTCTGTTCTTAAACTGATCTTTCATATGCTGAGCCAAACATCTGTTAGTCGGGGGTTTCTTCCACTGTGCCCAGGAGGCAATGGAGAGGATTCATATTTTACTAATGGTGGACCAAAACGCATCTTTGTTTGACTTTAACATGACCTTGGAAAGTGCCCGTGAGTCTCTCTCTGAATCTCATCCTTCTTTACCCTTAAATTGGGGTAACAGATTACAAGGGTGCTGTGAAGCTGTAATAAGATAGTGTGTGTGAAGACTGCTTTGTAAGGTGCGATGTGAATGTTCCATTATGAGTCTCTTAAAAATGGTTCTGCAGAGGGGGTGATACTGCAGAGGGGTGGTTCTGCAGAGGGGTGATTCTGCAGAGGACAACAGCACAGATCTGAGCCGGTCTGCTGGATGGGAGCCCAGGTCTGCTCCTTATGAGCTGCATGGCCTTGGTACGCTGTTACCCCCACCTCCCCGTGCCTCTGTTCCATCCCATAAAACAGGGTTGTTAACAGTACCTCTTTTAAGAGCTTGTAGTAAAGATTAAATAGGAATGATCTTCAAGAAGTGCTTAAAAACTGCCTGCTACATGATAGGTACCGTATTACATAACCCTTGCTATTTTTGTCAAGGGCAAGGCCACAGCATCGTGTCCCGTGTGCAATTCCATCCCAGCTTCTGGTATAAAGCAGAGCTCCAAAACCATCTGTAGGATGGATAGCAGGATGGAGACACCATTGAGCTCCCCCCATCTCCCCTGTAACCGCTGTGCTTCTTCTCCAGCCAGTACCCCAATCCTGTGCTGTGTGCAAGCCCTTCCCTGCACCTACCCAGCCTGGCTTTTCTGAACAAAGCGCAAGTTCCCTCTGCTTCAGTTGGGTCGATGGGTCCTTTCCGAGCCACCAGACGACCCAAAGCAACCTGAGAAGACTGTCTTTTTCTTCTGTGACTCAGCACAGGTGCACTCCTGAAGAGTCCCCCTACTTTCTTCTTCCTTCTCCCCACATCTTTCTGCTCTCCCCCACTAGCCCCCCTTTGCCTTAGCACTACCCGTATGACCTCCAACCCTCTACCCACCTTTTCCCGAAAGTGTTGCCACCTCTAATACATGGGACAACCATGCACTGTAACGTTGTCACAAATATGTTTATCACCAGGTGTGATATTCAGACCAGTTCACCTTAAGTGTCTCGCTATTGGATATCAGCCAATCAGAACGCAAGGAAGCTCTGTCTAGGAGGCCCCCTGCTGGGTTGAGTTGAACTATTTGACAGCTGAGATCCTGCACTGGTCAGGAGCAGACAGAGAAGTGGCAAAGATACCTGACACCACAGGCTTGGGAAAGTGGCTGTTTTCTGTTTGGAACAGTTTTCCTGTGTTTTAATGAACAGCACAGACACACCAGTGCACGCTTGCTAACTGTCAGCCTTTAAGGTCGACAGTCTGTCTGAGTTCTAGGACTGCCCCAGGGGTGGGGGCGGGGGATTCTCCAGACAGTAGTTCAGATCAGGCTGAGAACAGCTGCATAGCAGGTGGTGTGGGACGCTTGCATGCCTCCGTATGGACCGTGCATCCTTGGAGACTGACCAGCCTCTGGAGTTGGTAATGACCGGTGACGGAAGTGGCAGCCAGCTAAATTCTACGAATCACCACTTCATACTCCCTACCAGGACCCTGTGCCCTCCACTAGATAATCCAGTTAAGATTGTAACGTCGGTGTCCAGCCCTTCCTGCTGCGGGGGCCAAGCTCTTGACAGTGTGTTCACATGGCACCTGGTATTTAACCCACCATGACATTCACCACTCTGAAACCTTTCCTGTGTACAAGTGTATGTGTGTTCATGTGTGTATTGGTGTTCATGTGTGTTCACCTGTACGTGTACATGTGGAGTCCAGAGGACAACATTAGCTGTCACCTACCTTGTATTTCGAGATAGCATCTCTTATTGGTCAGGAGCTCTCCAAGTGGTCTAGGCTGGCTGCCATGCAGCCCCAAGGGTCTACCAACCTGTCCCCAGCACTGGGGTTAAAAGCATGTACTACTGTGCCCAGCTTTTCCCCACTCTGAATCTTAATTACCATTTCATGCCGTGGAGTGTGGCACATGATAGAGTCCACATATCTTGTGGAAAAATAAGAAGAAAGCCATTGGTAACATCCACTGCAAGCCACTGTGTAAGAGGTTGGTGCTGTGGGCTCCACAAATGCGGCAGCAGAAGGGACCAGCCCTCCCCCACGGGAAGAACCCTCCCCTTGTGACTCAGAAGACACTTACATTTTACTGAAAACAAAATAGGAATGGAAAAATTTTCAAACGAGGCATTTGGTGCCCAGAAATTTGTTTCCCTGAATCTCTAGAGAGCTCAGGGGTTATTTTTGGTTTCACCGATCTCTCCTTACTGGCAGGTTTTCAGTTCTAACATGTAAAATGAGGCGGAGGAGCAGGCTCAACCGTCAGGACAACAGTGAACACTCTGCCCCGTCACGTGGCACAGCAGTGTGGGAAACCAAGATTGCCGGGCAATCAAAAGCCATTCAAAAAAAAAAAACAAAAAAAACAAAAAAAAAAAACATGCTTACGTAGGCTTTGAGATGCCAAGTGAAAGCAGTCTGACTCCCTTACCTTTCTTCTCCATTTATTGTTTTATCTATTTTAAATTGTCACAAAAATAAAGGCATGTGCCAATACCACCAGTTCCCAAAGGAGCAGGCAATTCCTTGGCATTCAGTGAATCCGTCCGAGCCCGCCCGCAGAGCACACCTGTGACAGACAGCCTCCATTTCCCCAGCCCTCCAGTGAGGGCATCTGCCCTAAATGCAGATGTGGAGAGAAGCAGCAGAGGCACTCATCCCCTGCCCAGGTTAGTCCTCCAGGCCTGGGGAGCACCTCGCCTTGTACCACTGTCGGTGTAGGCGATAGAATGACACCAAATGGCTTTTTGGGGGAAAGGCAACATGGCGCACACACCCATAGTCCTGAGTCCCATGCTGCCTTCTGCTCCACTGAGCTCCAGCAGTGCTGTCAGTGGTAGTGGCACAGCTGGAATTGCTCATGACTACCTCCTGGCATGTGTGGTTTCTCCTCCATTGTAAATCTTCCTCAGAGCTCCCTGCATGCTTCTTCCACACCAAAGAAGTGACAGAGGAAAAGGAGCATGTCCCAAAAGAGAGACAATTGCAAATATCCCACTTCAATATCTTTAATAAGTGTAACGGTTTTGCTATTTACCAGGAAATTATTGCACATAAAGTCTGTAAAAGATGAATTGCATTATAAATTGAACCAAGTAATAAGCAGAAAGGACCTGCTTTAGATCCGTGCATAAGAAGTTGTTCGTTTTGATGGAAGTTCTGGTTATCGTTTACTCCCAAGCCTACAGTTTCCTTCTAATCCCAACACCCTTGTGTGTTTGTATTTTATCTGCGGTGTTGTATGGTTGGAGCTAATAATACAAGGAACTCGTCGTAATTCGTTGATTTAAATTCAAAAGAAGGGTAAACGCCTAATCTGTCATGTGCTTGGAGCAGAGCTGTTCGAGACCATAGTAAATGCTATGAATTAAGTCCTGATGTAAATAACCACTCCATTCTCCTCACATTTACTTGCAGAAGGACCAGAAGTTCCAGTCAAATGTTAATTCAACCTGGATAACCCGACTCTGATACCTAAGAATAATGAAGCTGTGAAAATGTAACTCCCCTATCAAATCACAGCCCACCCTACCCTCACTTCACAGATCTTGACAGACTTTGAAACTAAAGGGAAATGGAGGCTGTGGAACTGGCCCACTCAGCCAGTTGAGTCTCTTTGAAAATATGTGATGAATTATGTTTCTGACACAAGGATCAGATGGTGGTCTGCCAGGTGAGGGTTTTCACATTTGAGCTGTGTATACTATTGGCACTTAATAAATCCTCCTAACCCTGACCAATTTGGACTCAATCCTTTGCTGACAATGTTCCTCACACCTGGCTACACTGACTTCTCACAATTCTCAGAACATTTCTGGGCCACAGCCAGCAGACGTCCCAGTACCATCTTTTACTGTAACTGTCGGGTTTTGTGGATTTGTTGTTGTTGTTTTTACCAGATTGAGAAGATTCAAGAACAGAGGTGTCAAAAAACCATACTCATCCTTTCATGTATATTTTTGGAGCAACTTCTGCCATCCCCCAGGCTCTAACAACTGTTAGAAAGCATTGAGGTAGGAGAATAGAATTGCTCTCATCTACGAGATGAGAAAACCAAGACGTAGGCTTTTATACGGTACTAGTGAAAGTTCCCACAGCCATCTGGAGAGAAAGCCACATCAGGACTTTCCAACTGTAACACCAAGTGCTTTAAACTCTGGGTGAATCATGCTGTGTGGACCAGCCCTAGCAAGTCTCAGCAGAGGAGACAGGTATTAAAGAGAGAGAGAGATCTAAGGCTCTTTGAAAAGATAAATATCCAGAGTTGGCACTGGGTGTGAGAACAGGAGTAACAAAGGGTTAAAGAGCTTGGTGCGCCGGCCAGGCAGAATCACAGCTGCAGAGAAACTACACATGCCGTAAAGTGGCTTTTGAAAATATGTATCATTACTCATTGAGTAAAGAAGGGGTTAATGGTGATGATGATGATAATTACGATAATAAAGCTCAGATAGTGCTTCCTGTTTGCCAGACACTATTAAACATTTCATATGAATTAACTCTGGATCTTTGTTGAGAAGCTATGAGGTTTAGAGAACTGTTAGCATCTGTGTTTGCAGATGAGACACATGGAGGACATAGGTGACACTTTCTAAGTTCCCCCAGCAATGGGAACAGAGCTGGATTTTAAGACCTATTAGTCTGGTTCCCAGTCTTTTTCTTAATCCTTCATGTAAACCTCTTCTCCGGGCCAGGAAGGGATCTCAGGAATGTAACCCCTGGCCAAGAGCAAACATCCTGACTGCAGGTTTCAGGAAGTTTGTGGGATGCCAGGATCTAAGAGGCCCTTCGGTGGCTTTTCTGTGCACATCAGTGGTCCAAGACATTCAGTGTTCCCAGGAACCACCTTCCATGACCAGCAGTGGGCTCTGGGATATGAGTGTCACTCAGAGAACATATATCATCTGGCCTGATAGTTGCACTGTGCAAGGCCTGCCCCCCGTCCTGCCCCAATATGACCTGTGCACATGGACACATGCCTGTATAAAGTCCAGAGGCCCCAGTGTGACCTGTTCACATGGACACATGCCTGTAGAGAGTCCAGAGCCCCCAGTGTGACCTGTTCACATGGACACATGCCTGTAGAAAGTCCAGAGGCCCCAGTGTGACCTGTTCACATGGACACATGCCTGTAGAAAGTTCAGAGGCCAAGCAAAACTGAGAGGGGCAGCTTTCAGAAGAGTAGCTGTGAGCCGGTCCTCACCAGAAGTCCATCTTCCCCAAAGGACCATTTCAGAATCTATGACCCATCAAGCGGCTGAGGCAAACATGCAATTAAAATTATTCCTCATGAATTCAGTGTTTCGGTTAGGGGTCTGTGTTCCAATTGTAGTACCACCAATGCAGGGAAAGCAGTAGAATAGAGTGTCTGTTAGCTCCTACAGATGCTCTATTGTCCAGGAGCAATCCTTAATTCCTTAGTTAATATATTTTCCTTCTCGCTTCCATACTCCAGTTGACTTTCTCAATTAGGAGCATACTAGGAAAAGATTCTAAAATCTACTTGTTAGAAAAAAGGCAATTGAAAAAACATTTTTCTATTATGCTCTTTCTTTTTTACTCCAACCTGACTCTGAAGACTTTTCTTTGCCGAAGCTACACTTTTTCCATCCCATGCCACATGATTTAATGACTATGTAATTCTGGTAGCTCAGGTCTGTTGTTCTGCCAAAGATGGATTACACTCATTTAGTAACTCGCTTCATCCCGTTGCGGATCAGCATGGGTTCTCTGTATTGGAATCCACCATGGTTGCTTATTTTAATAAATTCAATTCTGCTTGAAATTCAAACTTCATTCTGAGCACCATCTCTGAACTAAATCTTCCTGGAGTGGAGATTGTTTGGGGAGGCAGAATTAACCACACAAAATCAATCAGAATTCTACTAGGATTTTTAAGCAAGTCATTCTGACAACAATAAAATTAGTAATGCAGAATTGAATAACCAAGGCAGCACTTGAATGTACCACAATGTATAAATCAGACGTGTTAATCTCCTGCTTACAAACTTTCAAAGGCCGCGAAGACCGTGTCCCTTAACTGCGATCTCATCTTTTCTTCTCCTCTGGTCTCTACCCACTTCTTCCTGCCTCGTCTTTCTCACCTCCCCACATCGCACTCACACCCACTCCCGGCTCTAGCCTGGGAAACCGCATGCAAGTTCTCGGATGGGACATTCCTTCTCAAAGCATATTCTCTTCCTCTGGCATGCTTAGATTTTATTCCTCCCCAGCACATGCAGCAACACACCATGCACATACTCAGTATACGTGAACATAGCGAACACAACACATATAACCACATACCATAGACACCATACATTCCACATATGTGTACAACTCTCTCTCTCTCTCTCTCTCTCTCTCTCTCTCTCTCTCTCTCTCTCTCTCTCTCTCTTGCTTTGGCCATGCCCCATTCCCTTGTTGGGTTCCTGTGCATCTTTCCGTTCTTAGTTTAGATAACACTTGTCCTTTCCGGCTCTCTCCCACCATTGCTCCTCAGCATTCCCCTTTAGATCGTATCTCATCATTTGTAATTACACAGATTTTGGTTAACTTCACCGTTACCACCAGCCCACAGGCTTCGTGAAGGAAGACAGTACGTCTCACCTTTGAAAAACATGAAGCATAATGATTAGTAGTAAATAGCTGTTGAGAGAATTGATGAAAGAGACTTTGGCCTGGAGTCTTACAACCATCTACCATCCCTGCACCTGGCAGGCCCCCTCATCAGAGGTGAACGAGCTTACGTGAGCCGGGAGTTGCAGACTCCGAATTAGTCCTTATTGTGAGCCCACCTCTAGCCTCAGCCTGAGCTCAAGCTTTCAGTTACTGAACGACCCTCCCAGAGCACTGTGGTCCCAACTCCAGCCCACCCAACTTTCCCAGGGCTGGACCTCACTTCCTGCCTTCCCGGAGAAAGGTCTCTCCCAAGAAGCAAAAGAGAAGAAACATTAAAACCAGGGGAAAACAAAAAACCAGTCCTAGCAGCTTCAGGGAAATTTCTGCTACATGTTGTCTTCATTTCTTGGGCTAGCCTCAGGAGACACTATCTCTGACACCTTGGTGTCTTTCATGATGGTCCGTGGAGAAGCTTTCATTTCTTCACACTGCCCCCTCTCAGTCAGTCGTGACAACCTGCTTTGGATAGTCAACAGTTTCCCTGTGCAAGGATGCATGTCCTGAGAAATCTTGTGCCTTCACAAGAATTTTTCTGCAAATTGTTTACTGTGGCAGATAGCTCATTATATTTTGACAGTAGC
Source organism: Peromyscus eremicus (assembly GCF_949786415.1). Lineage (NCBI taxonomy): Eukaryota > Metazoa > Chordata > Mammalia > Rodentia > Cricetidae > Peromyscus > Peromyscus eremicus. The sequence goes on along the minus strand of NC_081425.1, from coordinate 4,441,092 downwards.
TTTTCCTTTAGGATTTTGGAATCCTGTAGGATCTCTTACTAAAATTCTGTTTCCTAGAGTCGCACAGTGCTTGAATTAGTATGCCTCAGATATCCAGGAACTAATATTCCTTAAAGTATTGGTACCAGTCTGAGCTGGGGCTTAGGGCTGTTTGTTTATGTAGGGACAGTTGCAAAAGTATAGAATTGAAAATAACTCCAAACATGATATTTGAATAATCGTGATTAATTAGCCTTTATCGCAAAAGTTTATCCCATAGGAGAAACAAAGAACTGATAAGAATAGTAGTAAATCTGTGACTTACACTTGCTCTAAACAAAATGCCATATACAAATATTTTTCTTGCATACTCATAACATTTCTTGAGCTTCCCGGATGCCAGACAGCTCTCTGAACTTTATCCATGTCTTAATTTATTTAGCTGCATAACAGTGCTACAGGGAGAAGGTAGTCATTATTTTCATTGTCTAAATGAAGAAAACAATCAATCACTCCAGGTCATACAGGTGGGAAAGGGCAGAGCTAAGCTATGAGCGCAGGATATGTGAGTTTACTGATGTCTGTGCACCCTCCAGTACATAGACCAAGCAAATAATTGTCTCTCTGTCCCAAATCCTCACATATGGGTATGTCAGTATATTTTACTTTTGTTCTGCATCCTGTTCTTCTGAGAAGGATGCAGAAGCACTAGGTTTTTATCTTTCCTGGACTTTAACTATTGCAAATAAATATCTCAGTGAAGTAATGGAGTTGAGTCAAGCAAGACATGGATTTAACGGTCTTAGCAAATAGATGATCTGGAAGTATTATCTTCTTCTTTGGATCCTGTCTACTATTCAGTGAAGTAGGGATTCATCACTGCTGTTACAAGGAGAAAATGAGATAACCACATATAAATTGCCTGCCACATTGATGATCAATACTATTCTGTACTCAAAGTGAGGACAATAGGAAATTGAATTAATTCTCATGAAAAGGAAGATTCCTTCAATAAATGATGAATCTAATGTTACAAACCATGTTCTATCACCAGAAAAAAATGGCTTATATAGTTCTCCAAGGGTTCTGGTTGTAAGAAGGAATAGCAGCATTAATAGGAAAACCATGTTTTCCAGCCAAGTGGGGTCGGTTTGAATAGCGACAAAGTTAGAAGATTAGTGATCAAATTGATAATTATACCCCTGAACAGTCTACCATCCTGATGCATTGTGGACATTCTGCTGATTTCATTCCCCCCTTTAGTATCCTGCTTCTCCAGCTCCTGCATTCACCCACCTATACATCTGTGTACACAAACCCACACGTGCATCTGGTCTGCAGTTTCTTGGATGTCATGTGCCAAGTACAGTGTATATGGCTGAAGAGTTGGTTTTGAGGTCACAAGAGGTGCCTTAGCTTTTATACAAGAACTCACCTTTGTTTAATCCCTCTGCACTCAAACTGATGGGAAGTAGCTGAGTTTCAGGTCCCATCACCGCCTTCCTTCACAGATGACAGAATTCATCTGGACATCTGACATCAAGGCAGCTGACTCACTGACTAGCTACATGCTGAGATGAAGGAGCTGGCCCCATCTGAACGCTCTCCTGGAGATTAAATTTTAACAAACTCGTAGGCTGGGGGGATTGTCAAGAGATAAGAAAGAGATGTAAAGTAAGAGATGATTGAAATAAGTTCATAGGAATGGAGAGACCCTGGGAAGTCACAAAGCATTGAGTAAAGCTAAGATTCCAAAATGAAGACAAAAACAATCCAAAGCAGATTTGCAGAGAATCAGAGAGACGGGGAGGATGGTTAGGTTAGAGTCCAGGAGCAGTCCAGCTTCCCTGGCCATTAGAGTAGACACAGGAACACTCCAGCTCCCCTGGTGCCATTACAGTAGACAACCTCAGGACGTCTGTTTGCATACAGGACACCGAACAGGAAATCCACAACAAGAACTTGAGGCTAAGAATCTGATGTTGCTTATGCTAAAGATTCATGAGATATCAATTCATTTTCATGTCTTTCCCAAGACAGTAAGGCAGTTGTTCACATGGTTGAGTTGAGCTTCAAGATGGCACAGGTTCATGGCACAGACTACCAGAACTGAGCCTGGGACTCAGCTCTGCCCATCACCATGCCTTCAAAGGGAAGTTCTCACGAAAGGAAAAGCTAGAGATGCCGAAAGTGCAGCTGGAATTAGTGAAAACACAGAAAGAACTCCAGATGTTATACATCAGTGTGGCTGTAAACAAATTCATTCCACCAAGCTTGCTTTAATTTTTTTTATCTGATAAACAAACCCATACTCTTTTTTTTGCCTGGTTGCAAATAAACTGATTCTTTAGGGAATGGTGATATTCCAACTGACTAACACGGTTTGCTGCTCTTTCTCTAGAAATTGTATAATTCACACATCAGTGTAATTCTCATATGACTGGCAGTTTTGCAAACTTTGGAATTTTGCAATTCCATATGCAATTACTTTTCAGGTCTGCTTGTATACACACCCATCACCTGCTATGTTTTGTTTTTCCTCATTTTACCAGTTTCCATGTCTAGATGATAACATAGCCAGGAACACTCCTCATTCTATCACTCTGGGGAAGGGTGGGGAAGGATGGCAGCTTTGCTTATATATCAGACTTGCAGGTGCTTGTCCCAGCTCACACTGCGACATCAGCTGGGTAGGTATCAGCAAGCAGTTCGGGAGCTCTGTCCGCATTGCCTCACCATCAACAGCTGCACACTGATCTCTTGGCCAGACTGGAATACGCACTTCAAACCCATTTCCATGGCACATGTGCAGCAGCCAACTCTTCATATGTTCACATCACTCAAGCGTGTACAAACTAGTGGTCAGCAAAGACCTTGTGGGTCAAGATAAGCGTGCCCCTCTGATTGTGAAGGCCTTCCTCCTTGCTCTCGGCTGTCATCTCTTTGAAATGGGTTGTCTAGGCTTGACATCAAGAAAGACAGGAAGAAGAAAGGGGGAGGGGGAAGAAGGGAAGGAGAGGAACCCCGATAATCATGTAATATTTGATGTGTTCTTTGTAGCACACACACACACACACACACACACACACACACACACACTTGCGCGCTGCCTTGGAAGATACGATTTTGAAAGTAATGACTGTACGTTGCTGGCACTGGAGTGGTTAGCTCCCTACTGCAGTCCTAACCCCAGATTGTCCATTTTGCAGGGCCGCTGCTCAAGAGAGAACTGCAAGTACCTTCACCCTCCGACACACTTAAAAACTCAACTAGAAATTAATGGGAGGAACAATTTGATCCAGCAAAAAACTGCAGCAGCGATGCTTGCCCAGCAGATGCAATTTATGTTTCCAGGAACACCACTCCATCCTGTGGTGAGTGTGCCTTCTCTAAGGATGGGCGGGTGACTGCAGGATCGGTAAGGCCAGTGCCATGGTGACCAAAAATGACCTCCCCTTACTCTGTCACTTTGATTGCAATTAAAGCAGATAGCTCTGAATCGCAATGGATGCTGAAAATTAGCTGTGCGTTTCTCTACATTTAAATGGAAAGATACGTGTGTAGAAACAGGACAAGGACACGGTCTAATCAATACCTGGGAAATCTGCACCACACCAGCTCTTTCTCATCAGTAAACTCTGTGTTTTAAACCATCTTCATGTGGAAATTGGTCCACATTTTTATCTGGAGTTTGTGATGTCTGGCTATGTGTTGGAGAGGTTGTGATGCCTAAAATAGTTTAGCAATGCTGTGGGTACTTTGTGCAGCTGAGTGGCATCACAGAATCATGAGGAAAGTGAGAGAGGAGACGAACGAGCTCTCAATGTCATGAAGCTAATAAGCTGAACTTGAACTAGGTCATTAGCCAGGGTGCTCTGTACAGCATGCTCCAGCTGGAGGCAGACAGCAGCCATGTAAGAATGGATGTCACAAGCAGCAACACACCAGGAGATGGCCTGCTCGCTTCATCTCCTGTCTCCCCCACGCCTGCAAAGGGCGGGCCGGCTGTTGCAACGAGAACCTCAGACTCAATGTCCCAGGGAGTCGAATGTATGAATATATATTGTATAATGTTTTTCTCCCCGATGTCAGTGTTTGAGACCACCTCCTTAAAGGTCTAGAAATTGCTTTCAAACTAAGGCCCTAGGGGAGAAAGGAGTGCATTCGACACCAGTGGGTTTCACTTACAATGTGAATTATTTGTCAAAAGCAAGATAATTTTTAAAAGGCCAAAGTGAGTGAATTTTCACAAAAGACTATTATATAAAAATCAGTTTGTATTGTAGTAAAAGTCTGTGTGAGTGGGCACAGCTAAAATAAAAGGGACGGCGACCAGTGAGTGCCATTTTCTCTACTGTGTTCCTATGAGATGGGTTGGGGAGGGTAGGATGGGCAGGAAGAGAGGAGAGACCCCAGCCATTTTTTAGCAGTTCTGATAACCTCCAGGCAGAAAATGACTCCAAGATCCACCTTTGCCCAGAGTGGGGAAAAAATGCAGATGATTCCAAGGTAAGACAGATGTAGCCTTTGGGGATAGACAGATGCATGACGGGACTGAGTTAAGAGTCAGGCAGAAGAGAGGAGGATATTGCACAAGAAAAGGTTGCCTGAAGGAAAGAGGTATCAAATCAGTCATCACACAGGACCAGGAAGAGCTATCCCAGATGTACAGACTTACACGCACAGAGCTTGATCCAAACACTCACCATTTCAGCGGTTCTATTTAAAACCCCACACATGCATAATTTATGATTCATTTTTTGATGTGCACATAAAAATTATTTTATTAAATTACCTAAATGTTAAAATAATGTACTTATACATATTAAATGATGTCTATGGCAGTAAATTTAATATGAGCCAGGTCGATATAACAACAGTGTGTTGTGTATCTCAGTCGTTCAATCTATACACTTCCTGTTTATTTAGAATTAATAAGAATTGAACCTAGTACTCAGTCCTGTTCATACTAATAAGAAAAATATGTTCATGCCATTAAATATTAGTTGAACTATATTTGAGAGTAATGTTTATATATTTGCCTCAGATATTAATTAGAAGTTAATCACTATTCTGCTCTGAAAAAGAAATGGCCCACTTAAATATTGTAATACTGGTTTTTAAATCACAAGATGTATTAAAGTGAAGAACATGCTGAATCTAACATTCGACCACTTACCAACAAATTTTCCTCAGAACTTTAGAAATGACTTTGTATCTTAGTCAGTTAACTGAATAGTGGCCCTCAGGTTCTTGCTTCCTCAACATGCTGAGATGTATACATATGAACACAGGGTCTTTGCAGCTGTGATTATAGTCCACACATGGTGAGATTCTCTCGGAGTAAATGTGATCACAAGTGTCCTTAGAGGAGATTGGCAAAGGGAGAGTTGGTACAGTCAGAAGGTCACGTGTCTACAGAGGCAGAGACTTGATGTGCTCGCAAGCCAAGGAAAACCAGCAGCCACCAGAGTGGAAGAGACAAGGGGGGGATTCTCCCCAGAGTCTCCAGAGAGACAAAGTCCTGTCAGTACCTGGCGTACAGCACAGCCTCACTGATGTCGGACTTCCGGCCTTCTGCACTCTGACAGGATAGATGAGTGTTGTGTGGTATGGCAGCAATAATCAACTCAACAACAAATACATTGATGATCAAAGAAGCAAAAGCTACTCCATTTTGTGTCCTGCCAACCTCACCTTCTTTAAGAGATGCTTCTTTTTCCTTCTAGCCATCTCTGAAGTCATTTCATGAAAATCTCTCCACAATATTTTCTATATTTCCAAGCCAGTGGCTACTTTTTGCTTTCCTTGTTAATCTGAACGCTTGACTACTTAGCAGACTTCCTATGTTGAGGCCCTGCCTCCTCGAGGTGATGTCATTTGGAGTTTGTATTAGGCTAGGTTCCTGGAGGAACAGAATGAGAAGGGAACCTACTAGCCTAGCTTCCACAGTAGGGGTGGGTACTCCAACACTGAGCGGGAGAGGCAGATAACCATGGAGTTGCCAAGTCCAGGAAGCCGAGCAGGTTCTCTCTGGCACTGAAAGCCCGGAAGATATCTCAAGAACTGCGGACATTAGCTCCATATTGAAAGGTGGAAGAAACCCAGGTCTGACGTGAGTGGAGAATTACAGCAGAGGCAGCAGACACCCCAGAAAGGCAGGAGCTGCAGGGCACGCACTGCTCAGCTTTTGCTTCAGACTTTTTCTATCTGGACCATCTATTGGGAAGTGTCAACCAACACCCCCACCCATCCCCAGTCACTGTTGTATATACCAATCCTCTCTGGAAACATCTACAGACCCATAGATGTGTTTCTCTTAGTAAAATTGATAACTAAGGCCAATCACCAACAAGGAGGTTGGAGCCATAACAAATGGGGTTGGTGCCCGGAGGAAAAGAGATTCACCAGAAGCAACCATCTTTGAACTAGCAAATAGTTCATGGCTATTGAACTCACGGCTCACTGGGTTAAGGTACTTGCCACCATGCTGGACCTGACTTTGATTCCCCGGACCCACATGGTGGAGGGAACCAGTTCACACAAGTTATCCTCTGACCTCTATACATATACACACAAAGAGGTATGTGTGAGGTAGACAGACAGACAAACAGACACAATTAAAGGTGCAGTATGAAGCAGCGAGTGAACCCTCACTACACATTTGATCCGCCAGTGCCATCACCTTGGGTCTCCCTGCCTCCAGACCTGTGGGAAGTAAATGTCAGGTGTGTAAAAACCACCCGGTCTGTGGTATTGTACTCTCACAGACCAGATTCATGAGTAATCATGTCGGTCCTCCTAGCGGCACTCGGCACGTAGAAGCATCTCTCCCTGCTGGACACTCCCTTCCCTCTGACCCTTCATTTCTGCCTCTTTTGCCTAATTCATGCTTCTCAACTCTGTGTTGAAGTTTCCAGAATGAATATTTATTTCTATTTACCCTCTCTTTGTTAGCCCAACCTATTCCAAAAGCCATAATTTTTTTTTAACTGGCTAAGAACCAAATGTGTGTCCCCATCCCAAACATCTCCCCAGGTCATAGATCTGTTTTTGTCTGAACTCACCTTAAAATTTCTTGCATGAACACATTCAAGACTGAAGTTTGGATCCCACTACATCCCCATTTCAGTAAATGGAACCGTCAGCCAGCAGCCAGCCGCAAGCAAAGCCAGGGAGTAGCCCACGCTGTCCTGGCATGCAGGTCATCCCCAGGTCCTGGCCTATCCACTTCTATGCTTCCCCTCTCCTGCATCTGAACCACCATGACCCTGGTTTTCATTGTGTTTCTTAACGCCTCCTTCTAAAGTCTTGATCTCTACTTCTCCTGCCCACCCCAATGCTTCTCTTGCAGGCGTCGGAGGGAGGGGTCCTTTAAAACATAAGCAGGATCTTATAACTCCCTTGCTTTTAATTTTAGCTTAGAAAGCAAGCATTTTATTTGCGTTTCCCTTTGGCTGATCCCCCTCCACCCTCTGCTCGCACTTCATCTTTCTGCCCCCAGTCTTTTCCTATTGCCCCCCCCCCAGTACCTAAGGACCTTAAATTTTCACCATGTCACTGGGCACAATGACTTGAATATTTAATCTTAACAGTGGCCCATAAAGTCCTGTGAAGTCTACTTTCCCTCCAACTCTGGTTACCTCAGAGCTGCTGGTGGAGTGTACTAGGAAAGCAAAGGAGAGAAAACACAAATATGGAGGGAAGGCACGGGGAGGAAATAATAAGACCAGCCCTTCAGAAGAGATTTTCCTCTCAAAGGCTTTCTGTGGATCCTGCCCTCGGGCCTCTTTAGCTGTGTATTAGCACTGAGAGCGGACAGGCACCAAACGGAGGGTGTCTTAGACCTCTTGGCAGCAGCACCATGCGGAAACTACAAGCTTATCATCAAGGCTGGAGCTGGTGTCGTTTCAAGAATGGAGTCCTCCAGAGTGATTGCTCTGCTTTGTCTCAGCTGCCTGTGAAAAACCGATCTCCAACGCCATGATCCGTGGCTGACGTGGAGTCTCTCTCAAGAGTTTCATTTAAAACCAGGATCTCAGAGCCACTTTTCCTAGTCAGCAGGAACGGACACAGCTGATCAGAGCAGGCCCACACATCCATCCACAGAAGGCTCAAGCCAGAGGAGGGGCATACACTGCTCTCCATCTGTGCTCCAAAGACACGCAGACACACTATATTGATTCCCAGTGATCTGTGGAATGCTCAAGCGGGACGTCAGCCCATCCTGGGAGACAGGAGTCCTGGATGCATAGCATTGACTTTGGCTTAATATTTCAGGATCTTCTCTTTGACCAGCTCTCACCTGCAAGGCTGTAATTCCCTCGGCTGTGCTTGCTTCTCACGGATTAGTCTGGGAAGATTAAAGAAGACAATGTATGTGACAATGCTTTGAACATGCTCGAACCGCTCACAGATGTGAAGTATTATGGTCTGTCATACTACTGCTAGAGAACGCACATCTCAGCAAATACCATAAGTGTATTTCTCACTCATCCAACTTCAATGAAGAACACTCTATGTACTAAAAGAAAACTGTCTAATGTCTAATTGAATCTGTCTTCGTCCTATGAACTTTAAACATTTGAGTTTCTCAATAGAAAGTATTTTCCCAACGTACATTCTAAAAAATAAAGACAAGATACTTGCTACAGTTAGATTCCACTTTTTACATCTGTTGAGTGTGTTGCTGTGCTGATTGTACTCATGTTAGAAACATTAGATAATTGAAGGCAAAGACTGCAATGATGTGAATATTTATGCTGCTGATGAAAGCAGCTCTTTATAGAGTTTGGACAATGGGGAATAGAAGAGAAGTAGCCATTTATTCAGCTGAGCCTTTAAATGACTTCACCTGTCCATTGCAGATGAGAAAACTTAAAACTCAAAGGAATCCGTTTCCTCTTCAGGAAACAAAAATAAGTGGGAAAGGACTGTATTTGAACATAGGTCTCTCTATGTCTAAAACCTATAATTGTTTTTCTTTTAAATGGCATTATGTCTTAGTGAAATGTTACCACTATCATCTATAATACACACTGAATATATTTCAGAACCTTAAATCAGGTGGACAAATAACATAGTTTTGAAGGCACAATTTGACATTTTGATGGAAGAAATTTGTAGATATCAGAAAGGACTTTAGAAAATACGTACTGAGACTCTCACAGATATCCAAGGGTCCATGTGCATCTGTGGGAGAAGAGCGTTGGGAATCTACATGCATTAAAAGAAAAAAGAAGGGCTGGAGAGATGGGTCAGCAGTTAAGAGTGCTTGCTGGTTTTCCAAAGGACCTAAGCTTGTTTCCTAGCACCCAGGTTGGGCAGCTCACGGCTGCAGGTCCTGGAGCTCCAGGGCCATCTGAGTCCCTCCTGTGGCCTCATGGGTACTTTAAACACACCTGGCACACACATGTACAGGCACAGGCACAGGCACACCCATGTAAATAATAAAATAAATGCAAGAATAAGGTATTTACATCCATAAAAATCAAATCAGAGTTGTTTCCATTTTTTCTAAATACTAGCTTTGTTAATTCTTCTCTGAACTGAACCACATGGTACAAATATGGCCTTTAAAAACTATTTTTATTCCTCATTTATGAGAGTGGTCCCCGAATTTGGTCATACTCTCTTCACATCGTAAGGTTCCTGCCAAGACTTATTCCACCAGCTTTTGTCACTGTAAAACTCCACACAGCCCCAAGGCGTTTCAGATACAACTGGCCGATTGAATCACTGATGTGTGTGGCCTTTCAAGGCTGATATTTTTAATCCTAAAAAAATGTAGTCCTTATACTATGAAGTTACTTGATTTTTTTCAATAGTACTGAATTACCAAAGTGACTGTTACTAAAAAGCCACAACTCTCTATAATTATGACTCCAATGGGTAACACATCACAGCCATGGAAAATTCTGTAGAAAGTCAAGGAAGAAAACATCCTAAACCACTGTCCCTCTAGAGTGTGCAGAGCTCAAGTTGCAATGTCTCCCAAAGCAAACTTTATTTCTGAACCATAAAGATGGAAGAGTTCCTTGTGGGAGAACTACCCAGCATTCCTCCAAAACCATTAGAATCCCCCCTTCAGCTCTTGGCCATTTCTCTGAAGACTTGCAGCCTCTCTGGAGGTCTCTACACACACTATCAGTAATTTGCTGTTTCCCGACATGGTCATTCATAAGAGACATTGCTCTGTTATCCTAAATGAAAATATACTCACTCAGACCATTAGTTTTCCCATGTGTTAAGCAACTCATCTAGAATCTAAGCAGACTAGAATGTTACCCACAATGTAAAAATAGAGAAATATTATGACACACGGCAACAACACAGCTCGGTGCTAGAAAGTCACATTAAGACGTGACTGGAAATATTTGAGAACTTATTGTAAAATTGGTTTACAAAACTGTCTGTAAATCTGGGGATAGAGCTCAGTGGAAAAGCACTTGCCTATCACATATGAGACCTTAGGTTCAAGCCCCAACACTTCAAAAAAGAAAGAAAAATCCACAACTGAAAACCAAGCAAACAAATGAAGACCCATTAGGTCCAGTTCAATGTACAGTTTATTCTTAGAAACATCTTCAAAAACCGTGTTTACAGGGCTTTGTCAAAGTTAAAAATGTATAGCCTGCATCGTGACTCATGACCATAATCCCAGAAGGCTGAGGCAGGGGACTACTCGGTTTGCAGCCAGCACGAGCTATGTCATAGTGACCATCTATCCTGGAATGTGTATTGAGACTTTGTTTAAATAAATAAATGTGAAATAAGGTGTGTTGTCCAAGTATACATAATGTCTTTTCTGCAAGACGGTATTATTTAGATATTTGTTAGATGGAACTTTTAAAAATAATAATCCTACCAACTCACAATGTAATCCTTCTTAGCTAGGACTAGAGTGATGGGGAACACAGTTAACAAGAGACTGGGTGTGCTCATCATTGCTCTTCTAACTGTATGACCTGGGAAAGTTTTAGAGGTCATGTGACAAAATATTCACAGTTGAAAATTGCAAGCTCTCCCATCCCACCTTTCAAGAATGGAAGGATGTATTGACACATAGTAGGGTAGAACAACGTACAGTAGGTACACATGAAAACGCCTGTGAGTTGGGTATGTAGGTACTAGTGATGAAAGATGGAAACGTACTGGTAAGTCTGAGCAAACTAGACCCTAGGAAATTCCACTGTTTGAAATGTGTGAATTTGGCCAACTTGAATATCAAGCTATAATCAAGGGATATTTTATTCATGTCCCTTGTAGAGAGTTATAGGAAAATACACGGATGACCAGTCTGTATTCTGTAGATCTCACTGCCTTTGGATTAGAGCACTCAGTAGTTTGGAATGACAGGTAATTTGGGTGAAATTAGTATTTTTGGTTGCTGAGAACATTTTCCCAGGAAAAGTTTAATCTGTTCCTTGACAATGGTTTTCTCTGACACTCTCCAATATGTTTATACAGTTTAGATAAGAAAGGATCTATGATGTTTTCCTTTTGAGGAGCAAAAGAAAAAAGGAGAGGGAGTGTCTAATGACTTTTGCAATTAAGAGTTGAATCATATAATTAATACAAAGGATATTCTAGGAAGGAGAAAATTTTCTCTCAAATGGCATTTACTGGGGATTGTGTGAATTTTTGCTCAAATGACACTTGTTGGTAAGTTCTGTACTAAATAAGTTTTTCCTGTGTTATTTTCCTTTAACAGCCCACTTTTCCTGTAGGTCCCACCATAGGGACAAACACGGCTATTAGCTTTGCTCCTTACTTAGCACCCGTCACCCCTGGAGTTGGGTTAGTCCCAACAGAGATTCTACCCACTACACCTGTCATTGTTCCGGGAAGTCCACCCGTCACTGTCCCGGGCTCAACTGCGACTCAGAAACTTCTCAGGACTGATAAACTGGAGGTACTTCAGTTATGTTTGTGTTTGCAAATGCATTGATGGTAGAAATGTATGTCTATTAGAATGGCTGAATGCTTGTGAAATAATTTCCTCCTGCAGAAAATCCATGTACATGTATGTGCGCGCACGCACACACACACACACACAAGCACGCACTGCTGTAAACCCTTTTATTCACAATCCTTTAATGTAAAATTAATGCCAAGTATAAAGGAAATTAGCCCAAAGGCAAAGACTACCTTTGACATAAGCAAAAGTCAGTTGCACAAGTTCTATGCATAAGAAGAAAATATTGAGCTAGACATGGTGGCCTGTGTCTATAATCCCAGCACCAAGGAGCTGGAGTGAGAATCCTGCCACAAGTTCAAGTCCAGATTGGGCTACAGAGAAGTCCCTGGTCAGTGTGGGCTAGAGAATGAGACCCTGTATCAAAACACTAAATAAATATCAACCAATAGAATATGGGCATCATCAGGATGTAAGCCATAGAGTTGGTCTTGGTCCTCACAAGCCCTTGCTGTGTGCAGCAGCAATAACCCTTACTGCACTCCAGGAAGTGCTGAGAATAGAAGCCCAACAGTCAGGAAACTGGGAACGCTTGGGGACAAGACTTGGAGGAAACAGGACTTCAGCTCTCCGCAATTGTATGAATCAAGTATGGGTGTTCTAGCATGTTCCAGATGCTGGAGCATCTTAATGGTTTTGCTGATAAATAGGAAAAGCTGAAGGCTGTATTAATTTGGTTATTGATATGTTGTCTTTAACATATAATATTTAATTTAACATAACATATTTAATTTAACACAAATTCAAATGTTCTATAACATTCAAAAGGATTAAGTGCATATATTTACAGACACCCACACACACACACACATATATACCTTTACATTTGGATCAAGCAAATCCTCCTGGACTTTGTTGAACAAAATTTTTCTTTAATAAGAGCTAAGGATTTGCCTATTACTCCTGCTTTACTATGCCTGTGATAGTCAACAGAGCATTCCATACAGTTATGTAAAGATCCTGATAGATGTTTTGAAAGGTTCCCTTCAATTCCATTATTGATTATAATTATTAGGTAATTTGTATATGCTTAGAATACAGACATATTAATATTCTTCCAGTGTGCATTCATTTTAATACTAATCAAATAAATCTTGAGAACAAGAAATGTTTACAACCCCTGGCAAATGTTTTGGAATTCAGGATGTCAAACTGCAAACATTTTCAAAAATACATTTTTTTTCATTCAGCTTCTAGCTAGAGTATATGGGTCTCTAGATGAAGAGAATATAAAGTCTTGTCACTACTGTTCTGGAAACTTTAGGCTGTCCTATGGCTACTGAGATCTGTTCTGAGAATGGGGGTGTTTGGGACTCCACCTGCTGGGGTTGAGGGAGCTTAGGTGCTCAGAATATGACAGTGAAAACCAAATAAAATGAGAATAGTTAGAAGCAAAAGGTCCTTCCCAACAGGATTGGTAGACAAGGGATCTGCTCTTCACCTGTGACCTTAACAGATCAGCTTTGGGTCCATTTCACACCAGGAATGACATCAGCTGCCCCTAGTACACCTGTGTAAGTTCCAGCCACACCTATGAGGTTCAAATAGATGGGAGTCAGAACCTGATAAACCTGAGTGTGGTGACGCCATCACTTGGGGATTAAGAGTTCAAGGTCAGCCTCTGGTATATGGTGAATTTGAAACCAGCCTAGGCTACATGAGATTCTGTTGAAAAACAAAATAAACAAAAACCAGAATTTAGGTGAATATCTGACTAGATTTTAATTTAGAAATTTTTGTGCTGATGATGGAACTGTGGACAGTACCCAGACAGGAAGAAATTGTGAATAACTTTAAGGTTCAACCCATTTACCCGTCAGCCTGGCTTGGCCATGGGTCAGTAAAATACTGTCCCAGATATGACTGACTTTCAAAGACTTGAGCTTCGTATCTCTGTGCCTTCAGTAATATCATTGGTGACCGAGAAGCAAGCCACTGTTTACATTTACTTGCTGTGGGACTGGAGCCCATGAGAAGCAACTTTCTTATTCTGTGGACCTTTTCCTGCTGGTATCTATAAGCAGGAATGAATTACATAAATAATATGCATAGGTTTTTCTATTTCATTCTGTCTATAATGAAGAATACTCTTTGATGTCTACAGGAATCTTTCTATGTATAGGAAAATCATGGTTCACTAGAATTCTCAAAAGATAAAGAAGTTCAGTTATTTGAGATTTTAGGAGACAAGGAGATTAAAAATTTCTAGAAGTCAACATTTCTAACTATTCTATTCCCTCCATTTACTTTACCCTTTTCCTCTTACTATATTTTTTTCTTTTTTACCTTTTCTCTTTGGGAGCTATCAAGAATACTTCCATGAGTTTAAAATGAGAGTTTTGATGTCCTGGTGCAGTTTTAGGTATGATACTTTTGTAGAATGGGGGGAAAGAAGTGGAGGCAGGAACCTTCACGATCGTTGAGCTTTGCTCTTCATCCTCAGAGATGTGAGCAGATGTGCCTTTTCACAGACCTGTTTACACACTGGGGTAGCGTGGACCATGAGTAAACCATCTTTCTGTGCCAGGAATCTATGGCGCCCCAGAGTGACTGTCCAAGAAGGGAGTGACAGCTGTAAAATGTCTATGTTGTGTAACCAGCACACAGGTATTATAAGACATAGGTAGACAGAGTGACTGAAGAAACCCTGAATGGAAGAAAAAGGGAAAGAAGGGAGGAGAGAGGAGGGGAGAGAGGGGAGGGGAGGGGAGGGGAGGGAGAGTGAAAATGAAAGGGAAGGAAAAAATGAAAAGAGAAAAGATAGTGTGTATGAATACATAACTATGGCTCCATAAACATTGTAAAAAGGAGTGAAGAATATCAGTAGATGGTAGACAGACAGACAGACAGACACATATAGATGCATGAGTTAATGGTAGATGGGTAGATATGTGCATGTGTTATATGACTGTGACAGACATTCAAAGACGTATATGTAAGTAATGAAAATATGATGTACTTTTCAGGAACAGTGATGACTTTGTTCAATTATTTTTCCTTTGTTGTTTTAGGTAAAGAGCAGATTTCAGATTAATTTCTCCATTTCAATATTCACCCTAGAAAAAGGGACAAAGCAAAATCCAAATTAGTTTGTTAGCAATTCTGGTAATGGGTTCTAGAGCATAACAGTTTTACCCTCTGTGAACCTAAAAGTACCATGAGGGGAAATGGAAAGGGTGTCTGTCTCCACGTCCTCTCGTTCCTCCTCCCCCTCCTCATCTGCCCCTTCCTCCTCCTCTCCCTCCTCTTCTCTCTCCTCCTCTCCCTCCTCCTGTCCCTCCTCCTATTCCTCTCCCCCTCCTCTCCCCCCTCCTTCTATCCCCCTTCCTCCTCCTCCTCCCTTCCCCCTCCTCTCCCCACCGTTCTCCTCTCCTCTCTCCTCCTCCTCTCCCTGCCCTTGGTCCTCTCCCCCACCTCCCCCTCCGTGGCCACCAGGCTTTCTTCTGCAGCGCTCTGCTCTTTCCCCTTGTCTCAGGTATGCAGGGAGTTCCAGCGAGGAAACTGTGCCCGGGGAGAGACAGACTGCCGCTTTGCACACCCGGCAGACAGCACCATGATCGACACAAACGACAACACCGTAACCGTTTGTATGGATTACATAAAGGGGCGTTGCATGAGGGAGAAATGCAAATATTTTCACCCTCCTGCACACTTGCAGGCCAAAATCAAAGCCGCGCAGCACCAAGCCAACCAGGCCGCGGTAGCCGCCCAGGCAGCCGCGGCCGCGGCCACAGTCATGGTAAGTGCACCGCCCGCGCCTGCACCACACTGCGCCTCCCAGGCCGCGGGTGGTGCTTGCGGGTGGGAAGGACAGCTGGGAGACAAGGCTGCCATTCCCGCTGCTCCGCTGCCTAAGTTCTGTTGTCATCCCCCACCCCTTTTCGTTTTGTTCTGTTTTTCCTTCCCTTCGCAATAACTAAATCCCCGAGGTGCAGGAAACCCAGGCCGTGAGCTTAGACCCTCTGCCATCGGGGCTGTGAGCCCTTCTTAACTCCTATCTTGGGCCAAGGGCCTTGCAGTGAGTCGGAGGCAGTCCAGAAGAGTCAAACTCAGAGAGCAGACAAGAAAGCAAGGGATGCAGCCAGCTGCTGAAGTCCGTCTAGCAGGGGAACTATCTGTAGCCCTCAGAGATGCCCAGCGACCAGCGATCCTGCCAGACACCAGCTACTCCTGTTGCCAGTCTCTTCTTTGCCTTACACCCAGGCAGCGCTTGCCAACAGCCCCAGGGAAATTTCAAGCACAGCAGCAACTCATGAAAGAATGAAAATGGAAGGGAGCTAGCTCGCTGGTGCTAAAACAAACGAACTAGATAGAACACCTGTCCGGGGCTAGCCCTTTGATTGCCTTTGCTGTCCGTAGGAAACAGTGCTGTTACAGCTCCTGGATCTCAGTCTCCAGCTGTCCCTTGGCCACCAGGGAGCCTGTTAAGACTCCAGAATCTCAAGTCTCACCTAGACACCCAGAGTTAGAACACTAATTTTGTTTGTTTGTTTGTTTTTGTTTTTCAGGACAGGGTTTCTCTGTGTAGTTTTGGTGCCTGTACTGGATCTCTCTCTGTAGCCCAGGCTGTCCTCGAACTCACAGAGATCCGCCTGGCTCTGCCTCCCAAGTGCTGGGATTAAAGGCGTGTGCCACCACCGCCCGGCTAGAACTTTAATTTTTAAAAAATAACTTCCCAGTTAGGACCGAGAAAGATAGCTCATTGGTTAAGAGTATGCCCTATTCTTTGGGAGGACTGGAGTTTGACTCCCAGCATTCATGTTAGGCGACTCACAACAGCCTGTGAGTCTAGCTCCAGGGGACTCTAACTCCTCTGGCAAATGTGCATCCTCAAACACACACACACACACACACACACACACACACACACACAATGTTTAAAAATTCGCAGGTGTTTTGGATGGTGTTGATATTTGAGAATCACATACCTAAACCACTCCCCAATCTTGGCTATATTGAGGAATCAAGTGGTGGTTAGAAAGGATCTAACATTGATCTTAACCCCAAAGCAGCTTGTTGGAGTGCTGTGGTCTGGACGGGGACCAGGGACATGCCCTGCCAAGCTTTCAGGTGACTCAACTCCAGTGCGCATCCACAGCTGAGAACCAGGGTGCTAGGTTGCAGACGTTTCTAGTGGATTTATCTTAAAGCGAGACATCTGCCTCATCAAAAGTCTGTTGTAATGCACAGTGGGCACAGGGCATCCATCCATAGGAAGCATTTAGAAGCCTGCCAGCCATGGAGCACCTGCTGGGGAGAGTAAATAAAGGAGGCTGGTTGCTTTGCCCTCAAGGAGCTTGGCATGTGTAAGTGTGAGCACCAGTGCTCCTCAGCCACCGAAGAGAAAGCATGATGGGCCGGTGAGGGTAGGAAGAACACAGAGGCCAGTCCTTCCTGGGAAAGAATACACAGGACTGCAGAGGTGAAAGGGATCTCCTGAAAGTGTGGTCTAAGTGCTGGAGAGACGGCTCAGTGGTTAAGAGTACTGGCTGCTCTTCCAGAGGACTCAAGCTCTATCCCAAGCACCCACATGGTTCACAGTCATCTGTAAGTCCCGTTCCAGTGCACCCCATACCCTCCTCTGGTCTCCATGGACACTGTGTGCAAGTGATGCACAGACGTATATGCGGGTCAAACACCCTTATATACAAAATAAAAATAAATCCTTAAAAAGTTGTTTAAGAGCACTTCCTAGCCTAGCCGATACAGTCCCACAGTGATGAGCAACCAAGATGTAAGAGGGGCTGACACATCCGAACACCTCCTTGCCACTCAGCATTCTTTATGTCAGTGTTTATGGAGGTTTAGACCTGTCCCAAGTGGTCTTGATAGTCTGAGCTCCAAGCACCTTTCAAAGCGTGTCTTTCCTATACCTTGCTGGGGGTGGGGTGGGGTTCTCAGACTTTGTCTCTGTAGTGTCTTGTGTTCTGTCCTTTCTCCTGTCTTCAGACAGTCCACTGAGTATGTAAGTAAGTCCCTGACCATGTGGGGCCAAGTGTACCCACTGAGGGAGAAATGCTCCCATTAAGAGCTTTAGTGAAATCTAGAACTCCAAAACTCTTTATACTTGAGAACAAGGAGGAGTGAGGGAAAGATAGAAACATACAAATAATTCTATGTATGTGAAAAGTGCATTATTTTAGAGCAAATGTGTCCTTTGCATGTCTATCAGTGCGGAGAACTCTGTCTCCATCTGCTCAGTGAGTGTCTTACTCCATGAGAGTCTTCTTTGTAGTCACTTGTTCAGCCAGCTCCAGTCAGTGCTCTTGGTGTTGACCAGTAAGGTCATGTGTCTCCAGGTCACTCATTTGATAAGCCACACGAGGTAGGCGGGGCACTCCCTGGGCCAGCTGGGACTCTGGTATTGAGACAATACTCAAATGGCTTGGCTTAAATGCTCAAGTTGGTTGGCCAATGACTTTTCTGCATCATGTAACACCTCCAAGGAAGAGGGAAGAAGAGCAGGGCTTGGGAATGCTGGGGTGTGAGCAGCTAGCGGCCCTGCCTCTCCTGCTTGCCTTCGGCCCTCTAGCATGTCGCTTCTACTTTCCAAGGCCAACTTCTCTCCATGACACAGCCCATGGCTTGAGACATCTGTAGGACACCTTCCTACATCTGATGACAGAAAAAAACAATATTTTCAACACAGGCTCTAATTAGGGGGAAAATCATTGTCATTTTGTCATCTTTGTGGCTGTCTCTGTGGTCAAAGTGATAGGAGCCAATTATCCTGGGCCACAGTGACCGCCTCAACATAAGACATGGTAAGCTCTAGAGATTAATATGGAAATGTTTGTCCCTTTAATTCAAATACCTGTGAACATTAAAAAACACAGTAGTCACAGTGATTACCGTGCTCACCCCTGATGTTATCCAAGCTCTGGTTATATCTGCCTATTTCCTGGAAGTAGGAGTTCCAATACACACAATCAATACCGATCAGTCACTGAAAGGGCAGTGTACCTAATCTATGTCAATGGCAGGTGACCCAGCATGGTGGAGATATGAGCAGAAATGCCCATTCACCCAAATAGGTCATCCCCCAGCCTCACAGTCTGAAGCCGTAGCTGAGCTCTGCCACACACCCTCCTCCACATTCCCACGTAAGCTCATCAGAATGCCTCACAGTAGATGCTGTGAGAACCAGTTACCATAGTTTCTTGGATTGTTACACCGTGCCCAAATTTGGAGAGCTGAGAAGTCACAGGATCCCGAAGCATCTTCCGAGGCAATCCAAAGTGATGTAGTCTCAGAGCAAATCCAGCACCTTTCTCACAATGACAGGAAGATTACTGCATCTGTCATGTCTTTCTAGTTGACATGAGAGGCTCTTTGTACCAGCCTGGATACAGTTTGACAAACCTAACAGGCACGATTAGCCAGAACACCGCAGAAAGACTATTATTCTATTTCCTTTTTTAGAAGGACAAATGGGAATGCTGGTTGCAGTAGGAAACGTTATCATTCCAGTCACCTGACTTCCTTGGCTGAAAACAGCACACTTCCATGGGGTAACTTCTTATTCTCGTCCAGAGATTTTTCCCCCTTATTTGAAATAATCATACATTAAGAAAGAATTTAAATCTCCGACTCTCAAAAAGAATCTCAGTTTGAACCTTATTCTTTCATAATACCTCTTAAAACATAAGCATCACTCTCACCAGAACTTTTCAAATGTGAGGGTAAGCTAGTCGAAGGTACTCTTCGGTAGTTTCAACACAAAGGGTGTTCAATCTTCATATACAGTCTTTGTTCACATAAACCAACATGGGGTGACAATGGAAAGAACTAGTCTGTAAAAGGAAACAGGACAATCTGCCACCCGCCAGATAAGTTTCAGTTGTCCCAGAGAACATGCACAGGGACTCTGAGCACCTGCTTCTCATCCGTCTCACTTTGTGAACCAGTAATCAGCACGTGGGATTGTTCTTGCAGGGTCTCCTGGCCCCTGCAGGGTCTCCTGGCCCCTGGGTTTGGTCCTCCCCTGTGATGCTGGCCTGGGTGATTGTCCTTCTCACCTTGACCTGAAGTGGGATGGTTCTTTGATGCTGAAAAGGAATTCTCAGCTTCACATAAAGTCTTGTCATATGTGTCCATCTGTTCAGACCAGCTGGAGGCAAGCATAGGCCAGAGGATCAATAGCACAGACAAGGCCATGGAGACTAGAGCCCAAGTATCTGGCATAAAGTAGAGTTATAGTTAAACTGACCCTTCTTGACTGGTTCAAACAGGCTCCTAACTTACATTGGGCTCCACCACCCCTAAGGTCAGGTCTAAGCCTGAAGGTTGACTGATCATCCAGTGCAGGTAAATACGCCAGCAGTCAGTCTTACCTGGACCAGCACATGTGTGCCAGAAACCCTGCAATGACATGGCTCTTCCTCTGCACAGATTTAAAAAATATATTCTGTGTGCTTCACATTATAATCTACATAAAGCCTTAATATGTATGAAAACCTTAACACTTCAAAACCTCAATGTATCTTAGAAGATATTTGCATCTAATTAAGGAAATACACTGTGCAGTGACAAAAGGAGACATGTCACTATCCCCACTTTACATTCTCAGCTTCGTAACTCCTGTCACTCTGACCTCTAAAAATTAGGTTTCAACTCCAATCAATCAATAAATAAGGAAAAGGAAAAGAAAAAAAAATGGCCATGAAGTTTCCATATGCCTGCCCTAAAAAGAAATAGTTGACATGACTTGTTCCACTTGGAGAACTCTCTAAAGGATGCTCTGTTCAGTCAAAAGTGTGTCCCTGAGCACCAGCCTTTAGAGACTCAGGCTCATCAAAAGATCAACCCACTAGGAGCTTCAAGTACTGGGAAAGTGGGAAACTGAGGCTGAAAGTTGAGGGCAGAAGATTTTGGATTTGGCCAGCTGGTAACCACCCCTGTGTTGTCCCAGTGTGGCCTGGGGGAACAGCTATGTGGTCTTCTTTAGTGAATCAAGGCCAGTTGAGGCTCAAAAACCATAGCAAGCTCTTAGGGCCAACAAGAAGGTCCAGTGAGTAAAGTCATTTACCGCCAAGCCTGATGACCTGAGTTCAATCACTGGGACCCACATGCTGGAAGGAGAACTGTCTCCACACATTTCATCTTGCATACATGTACAGGTACACACACAAATAAATAAAAATAAATGAAAAATGCAGACCCTGCATTAGTTAACAATTTAAAACTGTACAGGGATGAAAGATTTTAACCAAAATGGAATCATGGAAGGTTCATGGTATTGTATACTATCCAGGAATTGGTAGGCATTGTGGCCCATGCTTTTAATTCTAGCATTCTGGAGGCTGATGCAGGAGAATTGCTGTGAGTTCAAGACCAGTCTGGGTTAAAAAGTAAGACCTTGTCTCAAAAACAAAAAGGACTATCTATGAGCTTGAGCTGTTTTTATTTTCAATATTCAGTTTTATTTTGAAAAAAAAATCAATTTCCTATTATTTGATGGCCTGCCTTTATCCAAACTGCCTCCCAGAAAATTCTATTCAGTATTGGCCATTCTCTGCCCACAGTTCTTCCCATTTTATATCTAGTCTCTTTCTCCAAGTTCCATAGCTGCTAAGCTATCTCCTCTCATATTTTTTATCCTGAATCATCAAATGATGAGCAACCCTGCATTTGCCAAAGAAAATATCATTAATTGTCCCCATCTTGAGGGCAAAGCACCATCTCCTTTCATTTCGAATACGATCATTCTCCCACAGAACTTCAGACTGTGAATTCTGTCAGACATACCTTGGGGATTTACCTATTGTGCCAGCCATAAAGGGGGATATTTCATTGTTCCTATTTGCATTGAAGCTGCTCCCTGGATTTCTTTATTTTCACAGAATCCTGTCATAGAATTTTTCTATCTTTTAACAATTAACCAGAAAGAGGAAATTTTTTTCATTGTGGTCTAAATCAGTCCAGATTCAATACTACCTTGGTTGTTTAAATAACTATCTTCCCAACAGTGTGGTTCTAAGTTCAAGGTTCGCTTCTCTTCTGAAAGCAGTTTCCTGCCATTTTAACTGCTTCTTCTAGTGAAGGTCCCGCTTGTCATTAACCGGTTTGATCACTGATCATAGCTAAAAGTACAAATAGTATTGCTAAAGAAAAATTGTTTTAGTACCCAAGGACACGAAATACCTTTTTAAAGGGTACTTTCTTAGTATAACCCGGTAAGTTGTTTGAAATGAATTATAATTTCAAATGTAGTAGAAACAGAACGGATGATAAGTTAGTAACTAGAAACAAAGCAGAGTGAAAGTGAACAATTTGGAATATTCCTGTTAAATTCAAATCACAGTAGGTTTGGGACGTTAATCCACATGATAAGACTCACACTAGCAGAGTGAAGAAAAGAACTGAGACAATTACCCAAGTGATTCAGCCAAAAAATAACGACCCAAACCCAAACTGTTTTGCCTAAATAATCTTGTGTTTGAATATTTTTTGCCTGAATTTTTTTTGTCTCAGTTTGCCACTTCATTTTGTTAGGTTAGATCTAAATTGAAACACACCTAAATGAAGACTTTTCAAGTTTGGATGTACTTTATTTCTTCATTATTTTATATCCGAACTAACTTATCAGATGTTCTCCGGCCCCGTGATCCTTAAAAGTTTTGCATTTCCCCCCTCCTGAAGCAGTATAAAAAAAAAAGTGCTTATGGTGTGTATGCAGCTGCTGTTTTAATATACTTTCCTGAATTTCAAACGTCTATATTTTACTCTCTTAAATGCTTTTAACTAAGGTACAGTAGATGCATTTTTGCTTCAGTACTAATTTAAGGTGTAATGTTCATTTCTCTAGAGAACGTTTTTGTTGTTGTGCATGCCTAGTGTTCTGTACGTTGTATACTGCATTCAGAATATTTTTTTCCTTCTCACCTATCCACAATGCAATGCCGTTCCCATGATGCACCTCTGCTTGCTGTTTACCTGTATGTTAATTCGCTTGACTCCCATTGGCCCACTGCCATCATGTGCTCGCTGCCTGTTATTAAAAGACTCAGTCGACTGCCAAAGCACTGAAGCGACCTCTCGAAGCAGCTGTAGACCTGGTACTTTGACCTTTCACCTTTCGCTTTGCATGTAGCTTTTCAGAGAACCAGCTGAGAGTTGTATGTAAAATACTGGTTGCAGCCAATCATTATTATTAATTTTAAAATGGAGGAAATTCAATAAGGTGTTTAGTCATCTCATTTGCATACGTAATCTGGGAAATAAAATGAATCCTAACAAAATTTAATACCTTTTCCAAATGAGTGAAGCAAATTTAAATTATGTGGCTCAGAAAATTGCTCATTATAATTCTTATTAATCTTTAAATTCAAGAAATTGCCATTCAGTTGAAGAATAGATATTAATAATAACGCAAATGCTCCTTTCTCCCCCTTAGAGTAGTTTAACCTGTTTTAAAAGCTGAAGCCATTTTTTTTCCATTGTTGTTGCTTGATAGTTTTTCTTTTCCTTAGTTGAGATGCTCCTGTTTTTGGGTTACAGAATTCATGCTTTCGCTCTCAATAACAAATTCTCACTCATTCGACATTGCCGCTGTTTAAATTAAGGTGCATGGCAGAGGCATCTCTTTAGCTGTCATTTTTGAAAGAAAGAAAGAAAGAAAAAAGAATGTTGCCAATAATGATCTCTGTGGACATAGAACCCGTGTGCCTTAAGTTGGACACATCCTGTCAACTTCTTCCCTCCTAGGCCTTCCCTCCCGGTGCTCTTCATCCTTTACCAAAGAGACAAGCGCTTGAGAAGAGTAATGGTGCCAGCACGGTCTTCAACCCCAGCGTCCTGCACTACCAGCAGGCTCTGACCAGTGCGCAGTTGCAGCAACACACGGCGGCGTTTATTCCCACAGGTACGTGCCCTTACCGTCCGCGTCTGTGTCCTGTGTCCTTCCAGTCATGTGCTTTCTTCTCGTTTCTTTCAGCTGTTTGGTGGCATCTAGTTGGCTTTAGAAGGTGTGAATACAGCCTGACCCCACCACAGCCGGAGCTATCCAAACCTGTTGACTTGCTTTGATAGCTAAAGGCAGTTAGGATTCGAAAGTCAAATGTTGGGTGGGATTTAACCAGAGACACGGGAGCAGTTAAAGCTTTGTGTTTCTTTCATTTACCCAAGGCCTGTAAAATAGTTTCCTTAACACTCTATGACCTAAAAATATAAATTCCAATAAATACTAACTTTTTTCCCTGCTTCTATTCAGAGCACTAAAAAGTCTAAGGCTATTCAAATTACAGTAATCCTCTACTCATATTTTTATATTCATTCTATCTCTCTCTCTCCATCCTTCTCAACTCTCACCAAGTTCACAAGTATTTGGAGTGCTTGTCTTCCGTTTCTGAGCCAATGAGTGATGTGAGGAGGGGCTGCCATCCCTTCGCCTACCATGGACCGGAGACCATCTGTTAACCACAGGGTCTCAGGGGCAAAAGGTCTTCATGAATTCCTCATCCAGTTGACTGTTTTACAAATGAGAAAACTGAGGCCCCCCATAATCATGAGAAGTGACTTTCCAAGGTGGCACAAGTGACCAATGCCAGGCCTGGTGTCTGATGCCTGGTCCCCCTTACATAGCATTGTACCGCCCGTGGGCTCCCACACGGCGTATACAGACTTCTCCCCAGAATCAGGTTAAAGTGGAATTTTTTGAAGTGGCATGAAAAAAAATCAATTCAGGTGAAGAAAAATAGTATCCACTCTAACTCTCCTCCCTCATATTTTACCCAGTTCAGTGACTTCAGACACAGCCACACGCACATCCCCCACACACACCCACACACCCACACACCCTCACAAACATGGTCATCAAACATTTGACCAGTTCTTCTTACCTTTTAATCTCTGTTAGAAACCGATGACTGAAACCTTGTTGGGAAGAATATCCATTGAGTTTTTCCAAGTGAGAATTCATCATCCCATGATAACAAGTAGACATTGTCACTAATCTACATGATTGGATACATTAATCTCCTTAGATTCCATAGCTTATGAGGAGTTAGGATTGGAGGTAGCTAGATTTTATTTCAGTAATAGTCTTTGTATAAAAACTGTAAATGAATAGTAACCTATATGAGTTAGTATTTTAAATGAATTAGTAACCTATAAACTATATTTATATTAATACAGATGCACTACGTCAGAAAGTACCTGAGTTCTGAATCTGTCTTAAAATACCTTCATTTTTTACCCTATTACATCATTAATTAGTGGCATTCCATGCTGTCCTAGCTTAGCTATATTTGTGATTGTAACCCACCTGAAATAACATAATTACCAGGAGGTTAAGTTACCTACCAGAAGGAAGGTTACCATAGTCACCTGAGGATCCAGTTTTGTTACTACAAGTGTCTCGTTGTAGACCTTGTGGCCACTATATATTTTAAGAGAGAAAAAAATTATTGAATGGAAAAATATGAGTCTGTTTCTGAAGAATGGGTCATATAGACTTTAGCATCTCCTGAGAGCACCAGGGAAACCCTGAACTGAGCATTACAAAGGTCTCAGCAGCCTCCTAAGGCTTGAAAACAGTAATGACTGGCTGGATAAATCATCAAAAGTTTCCTCACTTTAAGTATTTCCCAAGCAAGGGTAAATAGCATAGCTTCAGCAATAACTTGATTCCTGTGGATAAAACATGTTACTGATGAACAGTCCCTATGAGCTGTGGTTGTGTATGCCCGCCCTCTGGTGGATTCCCTAGGAACAGCTCAACTGTGCTGGCAACCTGTAGCCTTTGGAAGCCAAGGCATGGGCTGTGGCCCACCCAGTTCTGTGAATTCCAAGTGTTTATAGCATCCTTGCTACATGCTATAAAGATCACAGTGGATAATCATGTGCATTTTGTGTATTGGAGTGGTATCTGAACTCTCAAGAAATTCATCACACTTCTCTGAAAGGATAGAAGAGGAAATAAATTTATTAAAATAAAATTAGCATAAATTCTCTAACCAATTAAATCCATAGCAGACATCTCCATGGTTATGGTAGGGGTTTTTTTGGTTTGTTTCTTTGTTTCAGGATATATTACTTATAAACCATGTTTTCAACTTTATGACAATGATAATAATCATTCAAGATTTATCCTGGTTGTTTTTAAACCTCTGCTGATCAGGTGATGATATTATATGGTAATTTTTTAGCAGATGGTTAACCTGTTATTTTTAACAAACATTTTTAAAAAAATCTTTCTGTTAATGTTTTACATAAGCAATTATCCACAGATGAATCGAAGGCATTTTTTGTGTGTCCTCTTGGAGATTACCCTGCGTTGAAAGGCCATCCATAGTAAAGCTTTGATATGTACTAAAATCCTCCCATTGACACAATGTGAATTTGGATTTTAGGAGATGTGCCTCCAGGCTGTAAAGATGTTAATGTAAAATGTCACACAGGGTGTGGGCTTCTTCCCCACAACCATAGTGAGATAATTACCACCTTGGCTGGTACCCTGGCACATTCTAGTGGGTGGGATTTTTCTTCTTTGTGTGTGGTAGTTTGTTTTTCTGATAGGGGATGTTTTAAACAAGAAGGTACACATTTCATTTGCTATGGTAGGGAAGTGGCAAAATCACACATGGTCTCAGAACCTGCAGTGTCGTGAATAGCTGTGGGCACCTCTGTGACAAGTGTTCTGAGTCGCTGTGAGTGTTCCTATAGACATTGTCATTGTTCATCAAGATGTCACAGTTCAATCGGTGGTGAACAGTTATTTGCATTTTGCAGATGGAAAAACTGAGGTTGTGTTTACACTACAAAATGGCATGTAAAAGTAAGAGCGTTCCTAGGTAGTCCTGGCTCACGGAAACTTAAGTATATGTGCAATGGAGGAAGCGAATATTTGAGAAGGCTTTCTCCACAGCATCGGCATCCCTGTGACATGCCCCGCTGGTCACAGTGGAGGCAGTGCAGTCCTTCCTTGATTCTCCTTGAAATACTTCGTTACATTGGAAGTGCATAGGGAAGGTTCTAGGCCAGGCATGGCCCAGTAATGAGAAACCACACATGTTACATAAAGTTTTCACACACTTGTAAAAGGATTGTTTATGTTGGGTGGAAACTGTCTGCCTAAAATCAGAACGTATAGATTCCATTCAGTTCAGCAAGCATTCCTTGGACACATGCTATGGTCTGGATTGCAGACCCACAAAGAGAATGCAAATGGGTAGAAACCAGAGTCCACAGTATGATGGATGAGCTGGGGTCTGGGCATGGGCTCGAGGATGAAAGAGAGAGGCAGGGTGTTCATCTTCAGCAGGCAGTGGCACAAACGATGCAGAGGAGGAGGATTTCTCCACAGCAGGAGAAATTGGCTAAGGACGTTGAAAAAGGAGTAAGATTTTACCGTTGGAGGGAGAGCATACTGGGCAGGTATGGCAAGAGCAGGTTTAAAGAAGAGAGCAGCATTCGCTGTGGTAATAGCACATAGTACCCACAGGATCCATGGGAAGAACAGAGGGCAGGACCAGGGTGAGAGGTGGGAATGAGGCTTACAAAGCAGAACGGGACCAGAATTCGGCATAAAGAGAGCAACCCACAGGCAGAAGCCCCGCACTGCCCATGTTCCAATAATTCTTGGCAGGTAGAGAGAGGCTCAGTGAGGAAGCATGGTCAAGCACTCCCAAATCCAGGACACGAGCCAGAATGACACTGTGCAAGTCCCACGTGGTGCCTGCCGGAGCTGCTTCTGGTGGTTCACACCCTTTGTCCACTCACAGGTGGCCCGGGAGGCTTTGGAGAAAGCCCATTCACAAGAGAATACGAAAGGGGGGTTTTATAGAAGTAACTTTGAAAACTGACATAGTTGACTTTTAAATGGGATATTTTATACACAAGCCCTTTAAAAGCTTTCAGGAACAAATTTCTCCCAAAGAGCTTCTTACTGCTGGCTGGAACATTGATGCCGCACAGAAGTACCCCAAGAAGCCCCACACACCTTGTCAAACATGGCCTCTGCCCTTCTGAGTTCACAGCAGAATGAGAGAGAGAGATGCTAAACATTTATGTAAATAGATTGTTAAAATTTAGAGTACTATGAATGAAAAGGCAAAGAGTTCAAATAATTAAATAGATATTAAAATAGAAACTGACTTCGATGGCAGGAGAGGTGGGAAAATTGAGAATGAAATGATTTTCTGAAGAAATGACACATATTTTGACACATGAGAGATGAAAGGAGTGGCTAGAGCAATTTCTAGACAGGAGGAGGGGGACAGCTGTGGGGAGCCCCCAAACAGATTAAAAGTATGGTGTGTTCAGTTGAAATCAATAAAGGGCCGTCCAGAAGGACCCTGGTACCGTGAAGAGGGATGCAGTGGCGAGGTAGTCACAGCCTGGGCTAGAAGGGCCTCCAGCCTCACAGCAGCAGAGGCCGGCAAATCCTCCCAGAAGTGGGGTGACTACCAGGGCAGAATGAGGACTAGGAAGGAGCAAAGCCAGATGTTGTCACACTGATGGCATGGGACTTTCAGAGTCACACACCTATCAGATAAGCAGACAGGTGCTCAGCTGGGCAGAAGCAGCCTTGTGCTGGCTCACTGGGGAGCAGGACCTGGGCATTTCCTTAGGGAAAATGGCATCAGGTAACAGTTGGAGCTGAAGCACCACATGGGTGATGACATCCACCAGGTGTTTCCAGATGTGGAGGAGACAGTGTGAGAAAGAGCACAGCTTAGCATGTGACATTGGAGACCCTTGTGAAACCGAGGTGGAGAGGCCAGGACAACATTTGGGTAAAGAAGTCTGCGATCTGGCAGGACACAGAAAGCGGAGGCCAGAAGTACACTGATAACTTTGAAATGTATAGGTTGAAAGACACCTGGAAGACCCACAGATCAGAAATAAAAATTAAAAGGACCCAGGACAGGATCTAAAAACTCCAGCATATATAGGGAATTCAGCACAAGCTTTTAGAAAATGAGTGTGTGTGTGTGTGTGTGTGTGTGTGTGTGTGTGTGTGTGTGTGTGTCAGACTAAGAATTCAAAGGAAGAAAGTGACTTAGTATACAAGATGTAGGCAAGTGCAAAATGGCCCTGGAATTGTGAGTGAAGGTATAAAAGTGTTCTGCCAATTTGGGCAAGAGAGTGAAAATAAACCAAATTGGAGAGGACTGAAGGACAAATGGAATTCAAGGAAATGAAACTGGGTGTAGGAACTTTCTAGACATTTGGGAAAAGTAGAAAGACAGGGTTGGAGAAGGAGATTACATCAGCTGCAAAGGATTTTGAAGCATGTGAGTCCATCTGTGTGTCTTGGTGCAAGTGTGAAGTTGGATGCACTGGCACATCCCTGTTAAAGAAGCCAGCAGAAGCCCACTTGAAAACCTTTTTCCTAACTTAGTAATGTTAGACTGGTCAAAATTAGGTCAGGCAAGAAGTCCTTATCAAAATGAATAAGACACATAGTTTCCAGAGTCCGAATCTAACGTCTCAGCAGGTAGTTCTGACACTGTCAGCAGATGCACCTATGTTCATTAAAAATACCACTCGGACATCTGCTCACATGACTCTGAATTTCCAGGACTCCTTAGATTGCCTCATCTTACATTCTGAGGGACAGAACCGGTAGCAGATAATCCCGCAGAGCTCCAACACATCTTTTCCACTGTCCTGACTGGCATCTCTGTTCATGGTGGGAACCTGGGGATGTGTGTACATTAAGGCCATCCACAGATAATGTAGTTCTTCCCCAGGAAGCACTGACATTGTCCTTCCTTCCCCACTAACTTAGACACCAATCTCAGATTTCTTAAGACACTCAATCGCTCAGAAGTTATCTTGAAAAGACCATGATCAAATCTCTCCCCTAGGACCTTGTGTAGTCCCAGATCGGCATGATTGCTGCATGATCAGACCTGACAAGTCTTTGTCATAGCGAATCTCGTAGCAAGAAGAGATCCCAGACCGATGGAACTGGTTCTGTTCAGGCATTCTATACTCATTCCTAGCATCCAAGTAGTAGGTTAAGATTTCCCTTCCCTACCTGGCAGGGCCCCCATTTAGAGGCTATGAAATCTTAATTCTGTTCTTATACTTACACTGCTTCTGACATGACACATTTCATCACCAAGCAACTTTTAAAGCAGTGAGTGTAGTGCACTCTTACGCATTTCAGATCTGACCTGAATTTAGCATGGAACTCTATTCTGGCCTTGCCCTTGACTCACACCGCACACAACCTTGGAGGGGTTACACTGTGCCTCAGATTTTTCATCTGTAAAATACCCACTCTCCACCTTAGAGGATTAACCCGATAATGCCTGGAAAATACTTTGAAGTCTTCAAAGAAGGACACTGTGGTACCATCACATGTCATCCTTATTAGAATCATGTTGACCTAGATGAAAGGGGAGAGTAATCAGAGTGGGCTTGGAATCTTATTGGCTTAAAGTTAGTCGGATCTATCTGTGTCTGTACTGATGATGTGAACGGCCCTAAAAACTGTGTAAACTAACCCTACTTATTTCTGGTTGTGCTTGAATCTCACTTTGAATGTTAACTCTAAACCGCTAACCTGTTTCTTTCCCTTTATCACTTTTTCCACCCCCACCCCCCATTGCATGACTTCAGGGTCAGTTTTGTGCATGACACCCGCTACCAGTATTGGTAGGTTTCAACCTTTTTTATTTGTCTTTTATATGATGTACAATGCCTTCACTGTTTGACATTGATTTCAGAGATGGTAGAAAATGCTTTAGGAAGTAGATCTGAAGGCCTAAGGGCTTTAGAGTTAACATGTAAGCTATGCCTGTGTATTAAGAAAATGATGGTTTTTAATGTGACCTCTTATGCTAGAACAATCACTACAGAGACATAAAACCACAAGTACAAGTGTGCTTTTTAATGATTTGTGTTCTGTTTCTCTTTATAGTTTATCTGGTTTAGCATGAGGCAAACAGAGGCAGGCTAATTTCATCAATGTTTTAAAGTTTCATAGTGGTGTGCCTTTATCTCCTCTTTGCTGTGTGTTAGAGTTATCAGAGTTTCCCAGAAGTATTTATTTTTGGAAAAAATTTATACATGGATGTATTTTGAAATAAAGTATCTGAACTTTCTTGCTTAATTATCTTTTTAGAGTGTTGACTTATTTGTGATATATATATATATATATTGTATCTCCACATTCCCTTAGATGGGAACTTTTGATAGTGGAGTCACCTCTCACATTCAGGGCCATGGCACAAAAGACTGTCTTCAGGACATCCAAGCAGTTTCATGTAAGAGTTGAGAAAGTAAACATTGGCAAAATGGATCTGGTTACTTCATAGTAACCACTCTAGAATTTACACCAAGGCAATTTTTTTTTTTTTTGCCCCACTGTTTGTTGACCAAAATAAAACACGATCCCTGAAATTCCAGTTTATAGATGTGATGCTGAATTGGAAAAAAAAATTTTTTTTTTAGTTTAACCACAATTAATTCCAAAGTTCATCTTATCTTAAATTAGGCCTATTGAGCCTTCAGTGTTTTAGAATTTGTGATTAGTCTACTTTGATTATCTTATATTCTCATTTCATTGGATATTACGAGTTCTCATATTTTGAGAAGCAACCATTGTTATAGTCACAATACACTCTGAATTGGGAATGGCTCTGTCATTGGAAGCAAAATGTTTACAAATACATCAATCAAAGCAGTGTGCTTTGGCCTTTCTGGGAATCACTGATTATGTTTGAAGACTTCCTTTAATTGTACTTGTAATAAGCTATTTTCCCTTTTTATTTCTCTCCCATGCTTACCTGCTTTGCATTGTGATTGCATGCCATCTGCTGGTTTAACCCATGATGGCTTGCTGCTCTGATATTCACCATGCCAAATACCACTTCTATTACCATAATGCTACACCCTCCTGTTCATTGCTCCCATGGTTCCCCTCCTGAAAGTACCCATGATGCACAGCGCTACGTCCGCCACTGTCTCTGCAGCAACAACTCCTGCAACAAGTGTCCCCTTCGCAGCAACAGCCACAGCCAATCAGGTTTGCTCCTTTTAAAGCTTTCTTTCACAAATCCCGAACTCTAAATGAGTGCTGATATTTAAAAAAAAAATTCTCGGTGAGAATTTTTTTTTCATGTTTATCCATCAAATTTTATTTTTTTAATTAGTTTATAGCAAGCATTTGTGGACAGGTTGCACTTATTTAGAGTTAACATTTACTGCAAATAATGATGTAGCTATGTTTTGTGTTGCACTGTTTGTTTTCGTACCTAATATTGTGTAATTAACCTGACAGGCTTAAATTCCTTTTAGTGCAGCGTTACTCATCCAGTGGCTTGTGAGTTGCCACGTAAGAAGTGTAGAACCACACCTGTGGGTGCTCCCAAATCAGCTACACTTTGGTTCGGTTCATTCTATAGTGGAAGAAAAATGAAAATTCTCCTCCCGTCTTCTAAGTGTTAAATTGGAGGTCTGAATAATCCTTATGAACACTGACCTTGGTCACAGATGCTGACTCAGTATCCACTGGCAGATCTGTTCAAATCTGGTGTAAGAGCACACCACCCTAGGAGACCAGTGTGGCCAACCCTGGGCTCACCATGGTGGGCTGGAGCTGAATGTGAGAATTGACTGTGTTGGCTTATGCATGTGCCACTGGAACAAGGGCGATGATTCTCACTGGGGAGAGCCAATGAGCTGTTTCCTACTCTGTGGTCAAAAGCTGACCCTGTCCCCGATGCTGCCCAGCAGCCAGTTTACACGCATTTGCTGGCCACTAGAGACCAGTGTAAGACAGCAGCGTGTCCTCTCATCTCACCTAGAAAAGCACCTGACACAGAGGCCCTCCCTTCATAGGATAATTTTGGGGTTTTTGTTTGTTTCATTTTTGTGTTTTGGTTTCTTTTAAATAAACTTAACTGTGCTGAGAAAAGGTGGAAAGGATAAAAAGTAGCTTGGGACACCAGTAGGAAGGCCAGGCAGACAGGGAAAGTGGTGAGTTAGACTCTGGGGGAGACTACACAAGGGCGTAGATGGCTGTTCCTGAGCCTCAGCTTGCAGGCTGCAAGGGCAGGGTCGGCTCCGGTGAACGCATGACCCTGGTGCTCGGGGCTTGCACTAAAGGAGAGGAGGGGCCACGCTGAAGAGCATGAATAAATGTCACCCCCACTGTGTCATCTGGTAAAGCAGAAGACTGAGAGGAAAGGGAGGGAGCAGGCCAGGGCACACCAGAGACAATTAAAGAGGACATGTCACCACCTCTCTGCTCTTCACTGTGCAAGCCTGGCCGCCAAGGAACACCAACTTGGCTTCCAAACCAGTTCCACAAAAAGCAGCAAATACATTCCTGAACTAGGAAAATTGGGTTCTGTTTATTTGTTTGTTTGTTTGTTTGGTTAATTGGTTGGTTGGCTAGTTGGCTGGGTGGCTAGTTGTTTGGCTGACTGGATGGATGGATGGATGGATGGATGGATGGATGGATGGATGGATGGATGGATGGATGGATGGATGGATGGATGGTTGACAAGATGGCTGGTTGATTGATTGGTTGTTTGGTTTGGTTGGTTGGCTGGCTGGCTGGGTGGTTGATTGGCTGGCTGGTTGTCTAGTTGATCCAATGGTTTTAGACAGGGATGGGAGAAAGGAGAGAGACTATGCACCCTTGTAAGTAGGTTCAAAGCCCTTCTCACTCACTTGTCGTGGAGCAGCTGGATGCCTGCTTTATAAGTCTATGTCCTGCGTCTCAAAACCAGATTCATATGAGTTTGATCCAGTTTATGCTGCAAAATCCCTTGATAGGGAAACAAGCTTCAGATATAATCCTATGAAAGTATCTGCTTCAGTAAAATTTCACCTGTGCTTTCTGGCAAATTGAGCGCCCCTGATCCTCAGAAGTCTTTCCTAAGAAAGGAGAGGGGGCAAGATAAAGAAATGCTTTAGAGCTTTAGAGTAAATCCCTGCCTGCCATGCAGCCATGAGTGACAGATAATAGTTTCTGGCCTAGTGTTTCTTCAGTGCTATTTGTAGAAAGAACTGAAGTAGTAGAAATATAGAAAGGCTTACATAGGTGTGCAAGGGAGAAAGGAGTATACGGGCTAGCCAGAAGCTTAAATGCCACTCTAGGATGTGATTGATAAAGGACTTAACAAGTTTAATTGAGATGTAATCTAGATCAAGGAAACTAGAGGAGACCTGAGTGGCTTCTCTAATCCTAGATTACTCCGAGTTTTGCAATTTGTTAGGGACAGTTGTTGCTGGGGTGGCACATTGATGGTGAAGAGAAATGGGCTGTCAGTTCCTTTGGAGGTCTGCCTACGTATGGGGGAAAGCACAGGGAAGCAGATCGCTGAAATATAAGCTTTCAGATGTGATAGTCTTTATTTATCTCAATGAACTTCAAAGAGCCAAGCACCTACCCAAGAGCTCTCAGCACCTAAGGACAGGAAACTCAGAGGTGGTCAATGACTGTGAAATAACAGGCTACCATCTTGTTAAATGCCAGTCAAGTCAGGCTCACGAGACCCACAAAAGTCCGTCAAAGCTCATGAACAGATAGATGGCCTTCGAGATCTGTGAATGTTTGGCAGACCCAAAGCATGACATCAGGAAGGAGGTAAACTCAGGGTGGGAGTGGAGCTGGGGAGGGCAGGGTTCACTGAGTGACAAGTGCTGTGCTCGCCCTTCCCTCAGAATCCATCTGTGTTTGCACGAAGTGCAGTTGGGTTTCTACAGTGTTTGGGTAATTCAGATCCTCGTTCAGATACTGAAAACTGCATGGGTGCTTGTAATTAGATGCAAGAGATTTGAAGGAGAAACAGGGCAGCCAGAGCTCCCAGGGGCGCCTCTCCACTCAGAGCTCTTTATACCAATCCCAGGAGACACACCACCAGTCAGTAAACCATAGCTTCAGGCCAATCACATGTAAAAGTTTCACAACCGGCCGGGCGGTGGTGGCGCACGCCTTTAATCCCAGCACTCAGGAGGCAGAGCCAGGTGGATCTCTGTGAGTTCGAGGCCAGCCTGGGCTACCAAGTGAAAAAGTTTCACAACCTTAGACTAGTAGTTTGAGAAAGACAGAATATAAATACATTCAGGATTTCTTTTTTTTTTTTTTTTTTAAGAAAATGGCTGCTTAGCTCTAGGAATGGATATGTAAACAAAAATATAGCAAGCAAATTTATTGAGTTATTTTCCAATTTAATTAATGTCTTTGAATCTCAATATATTGAACTATGCTTCATAATAATAATAATAATAATATAAAACATTTACTATGAGCTGGACGGTGGTGGCGCACGCCTTTAATCCCAGCACTCGGGAGACAGAGCCTGGAGGATCTCTGTGAGTTCGAGGCCAGCCTGATCTCCAAAGCGAGTTCCAGGAAAGGCGCAAAGCTACACAAAGAAACCCTGTCTCGAAAAAAGCCAAAAAAAAAAACCCAAAAAACAAAACAAAAAAAAAAAACATTTACTATGTAGCAGTTATGATTCTAAATGTTCTCTCATATATTACATAGTATGTCATATGTTTGACTTTATTACATATTATATGAAATTGTGTGTGTGTCTAAATATAGATACCCACTCAATCCTTACCAGTTTTATGAGATTGGTAGAATGCAAATCTTTCTCATTTTATATATTGTGAAACTGAAACAATATTTACCTGCATTACTTGAAATCACACAGCTAATAAATAGTCTTGCTAGGATTTAAAGCCAGGCATTTTGGCTGTAGAGCCTTGCTCTATGTCCATAGTGTGCCACCTTGCCATATAATTAAGAATGTACAAAAGTCACATCTCATAAATGTAACTATAACCCAGGTTCAGAGTAAACTCTAACTTTATGGGGAAGAGGAAGTGGTCTTGCTCAAGGCTCAGACTAAGGAGAGCACTAAGCGGGAAAGACGAATTTAGGCATAAAGGCCAGCTAGTTGTCTGAGCACCAGGTCATGTTTAGAAATCGTATAGTGGACCTCACTAGGGTTAGGTGATGTTATAATCAGAGAAAAGTATCCATAATTTCTAAAGAGTAAATCTAAGGAAGAATCAGGTAACAGTCCTAGTAAAATGGTTGCAGACTTGATGACTAGCTTCTACCAACCTCAAAAATGCCCTGGCAACAAACAAAATCACACAAAAAGGGAAATAATGTACAAATTAATCAGTTTTAGCCTAATCACAGGACTAGAATGTGCAAATCTGGAGGCACCTATGTTAAAATAAACAAAAGATGCAGAGGTAAAAACTTAAAATGTGGGTTACCTAGTTTTTTATTATAGATATTTTATCTAATAAAAGGATGCAGATTTAAATTCCTATAACCTAAATGATTACAGAGCTCTGCTACAATTTTTTGTTTTGTTTGTTTAGGATTTTGGATTTTCAAAATCAACTTCTGTTATTTGAAAAGAAGAGACATAAATATAATTTACATTTTAGCTTCTCCATTTATAGTCAGAGGTATTCAGTTCCCTTAAGATTAGCCCTTGAAAGGCCCAGTTAAAATCTAGCCTGTATTGCGTCTTCCCTGAGGCTCCTGCCCCCAGTTCAAAGTGTGCTCTGATTCCGCAAGAACTTTGCATGTGGCTTACAGCACTGTCCTTGGACAGTAAGGAAAGCGCACAGATACAATGGAGGGGAGGAATGTAAAGTTTTTCTAGAGAAGAGCCAGTGATCTGATTGGTCGGTGTACAGGTGTGGTGTCAGGATGTCTGACTCCAGACAAGCATTAGCCTTAATGTCAGATTAAAGGACTCAGCTCCTTGGCCACTTTGGGGATCTCAAGCAGAATAGTCTTGGGAACAGAAGCTAAAACTGAGCAGATGGATTCGAGGAGGAGAGTCTGCAGAGATGTTGAAAGGTTTTAACAAGATCCTAAACTGGATCAGTGGCAGCTGGCAAGTGGCCGGCCAGCCTCACCTTTGGTATTAGGTATGGAGTATAACTTAAAGCCAAAGACAAACACCAACACCTTCACACCATGACCAAATCTGTCCAAAGAAATGTCAGGTGGCAGGAGGAGATAGGGGGTGGCCTGAAAGGTGACCACAGGAAGTCATTTCTTGGGCTCTGTGTTCTTTCCAGGGCAGAGCTTGGTGGCTTCACTGGTCATCCAATGTGTCTTCCCCAATATGTGGCTACCAAGAACTACTGACACCTAGAGCCCCAGCCCGGGGGCACAGAGTCCCCTCAGATGTGAAGAGACCACACTGTCCCGATTCTGCGTTATAGCTGTATGGGTAGAAAAGGACAGTTATCCTCCAGTTCACTCCACTTTGTGAGCTGTCTGGGAGAAAAACTATTACAGCCTAAATATTAGGATTCTCTAGAGCTCTAACACAGTGCCTTCAAAACTGACGTCACATGATGCTTCCAGCACTGTGTGAACTAACAATCATATCTCTAAAGTGTGCCAATTCGTGTTCATGGTCATGACCTTCAGACTTTATCACACCTTTTGAACACCCCTCCAAAGGTTAAGCCCACTAACAGAGACTTGGCTTTAAGAAAAGTTTACTGGAAATTAATTGATAATATATATAATGTATCATGTATCTATCACCATCTTTTTTCAATCACATTTACTTATTTAGGGTGTGAGTATGCCTGTGTGTTTTCAGGCACAAATGCATGGATGAGGAGCTTGAAAGAAAACTTCCAGGAGATGGTTCTCTTCTTCTACCATGTAGGATCTAGAGACTGAACCTCAGTCATCAAGCCTGGCACCCTGTGCCCTTACCCTCTGAACCATTTCATCAGCTCCCATCTTTTTACTGAAATATCGGATAAGCTAGAAAATTCCATTTTTAGACATACCAGATATAGGTTTGTTATATCTGATAATCAAGCTCGATAATACTCTATCAGAAAAACAGTACAATTGTCTGTAACCAGAGTGATACATTGTGTATAACTGGCCTTGATGAAAGTTGCTTTTAAGGAAAGACTACCTGGCCTCACTCATTCTTCACGTGACTGAAGACATAACCCCAGAGCCACGGAGGTGATGTTCCACCTCACCTCCTCACAGCTCAGCCTTGTAAAATTTCTGTTATTCGACGCCATCTGTTGGGACTATATTCGGACAAATGTAGGAGGTACCAGCATCCCCACTCTTCATCACTTGACCCATTTTAGGGCCTGTGTTTGTTTCACAAGAAGGTATCCTGGTTCTGCAAGGCCCAGTGTGGGAGGAGTAGGCCCCTGTCAGGTCTGTCTCCAGAAATACACAACAGAGTGGTCAGCCCCTGTGCAGAGGATCAAAGCCAAGCACTCTATTCTCCTAGCCTGCCCATTCCTGAGAGCTGAGGACAGAAAAGTGTTGGTCCACGCATGCTGTTCTCCCAAAAGA
Source organism: Peromyscus eremicus (assembly GCF_949786415.1). Lineage (NCBI taxonomy): Eukaryota > Metazoa > Chordata > Mammalia > Rodentia > Cricetidae > Peromyscus > Peromyscus eremicus. The sequence continues at coordinate 4,402,843 of NC_081425.1, read as the reverse complement.
AGCCAAGCCCACAGACCGTCAGAGTCTCCCCCTGCGGACAGCAGGCTGGGCGGAGTTCTCCCTCTTGCCACCTTTCACTGCCCGAGTGGTTAAGCCGCTTGGAACATTTTGCTTGCATCCTTAGTCCAGCTGCTTGGTGACTGAATCTAACTTGCAGTGTACAGAATAGAATCCAGATTTATTAGCGGGGAAAATGTTTTCAAAGGAAAGAACACTGAGGTGTAAGTCTTAGGTGAACTTAGATGTACAAGGAGCAGTGGTAGAGGAAGTTTTTCTTGTTTTGTTTTGTTTTTCTCTCTTAGAAGTCAGGGGTCCAGCTGGTGAGATGGCTCAGCAGGGAAAAAGCTCCCCTCACCACAGAAGCCGGAACATCTGAGTTAGGGTCCCCAACTCACAGTGGAACGAGGAAATTGGTACCCGAAAGTCCTCTAATCTCTATACATGTGCGTCATGACACACATGCACTAGCATTGACACATACATATTGTATGCATGTGTGAATCTGAGTGTATGTGAACTACACAAAGAAATCAGAAAACGGAGAGACAATAGTCTTTTCTTTTCTGGCCTCAGAGGTAGCTGCTTTGGGGACTGTAGGGAGGCTTAATTAACGAAAGGATCTGCAGAGTCCCTGAGGAAAGCTGAGTTATGTAAGCACTGTGATCCAGTACAGTTTCATTTTCCATGAATAATTCACACCTCACAGTGAGAAGCTTGGGCAGACTTTTGTGTACAGCACCTGAAGTCACAGGGCAACTCCAGTTCCCTGTGGCTGAGGGTACCTCTCAGGAGTCCTAAGGTGACACTTCCCTGCCTAGCGCATGGTCCTACCTCAAATCCTGTCATCGTTTGCATTTTGATGGGACTTTGGGACGAGGCTTCTTTTTGAATTAGAAGGTTTCATTCCCCAGAGCACATTTGCTGGTGGTAGTAAAGCCACCTCTCTAATTTCAGGCTGCTGGCTTGGAGCTGCATGGATATGCAGTTCATCCTGTGTGTGTTATTCCCGGCTGGAGGTTTGCGAGGAAGGACAAACTAGCTGCAGTGCATGAACACAACCCTGTGTCCAAGGGCTCAGTGATGGGTCGGGTTTTCTCCGTAAGAGCCAAACAGAGCAAATGTTTACTCCTTTCTGCACTCAAATCTGGATGCCTTCTGTGTGTGTGTGTGTGTGTGTGTGTGTGTGTGTGTGTGTGTGTGTGTGTGTTTTGGGGGTGGACCCCAAGAGACTGTGGCTGAATTTACCAGAAATGATGTTCCATGGGTTACAGGCAAACTGGGTTTTGGTCTGGTCTCTTTTCCCTCTCCAGCCTTCTCTCCATGACAGAGGACTGGAGGAGGCAGTAATTTCTAAGACCACATATGTTTGAGTCTACTGATTATTTCAAAGTCTATTACAGTTGGGAGGGATACTAGAGATATTTAGGGGTCAGTGGCTTAGTAAAGAGATGTGAAATCATCAGAACATTGTCATTAAAAATGAAACCCCATGTGTAAATATCATTGCATGGAAAATAAGCTTCAAGGTAAGATTCCATCCCTAAAGTAGCCAGGACAGACCTCTGTGGGATAGGGGGGAGACTGAGAGATAGATGGTAAGGTGCAGACCAACTTGGGAAATATGTGAAAGGTAAACTGCTTGCTACACAAATACTAAGACCAGGGTCTTGATCCCCAGCACCCCGTGTAAAAAGCTGGGTGTGGTGGCACACACCTGGAACCCCAGCAGAGACAGCCAGAATCCTGGAGCTCACTGGCCAGCTAGTCTAATAGAATCTTTGAATTCCAGATTCAGTGAGAGACCCTGTCTCAAAAAAGATAAGGTTGAGAATGGTTGAGGAAGATATACCAGATATGAACATCTGGCCCCAACATGTACACACACACACACACACACACACACACATTGTTTTTTTGTTTTTTTTAAGAGATGCTATGGTTACAATAGATCTAAATAGGTTAACAGTTTATCTAAGGTGAGCTAAAAACCTTGCTCTGGTCCTGTTGGGTGGGAGCATGGAGTAGAAAGTGCTATGGTCACTCATAGAAAAGAAAGTTGAACAGGGGAATCCAGGACACAGGAAGCTGTGTCCACAGAGACTGCATGGGCTGAGAGGCCGAGTGCAAGCACCGTGAGGAAGCTGCTCTACCAGGGAAGTACTAGGATCAGGACTGAGGGAAAAGAAACTGGGGTAGGATGAAGAGTAATGACAAAATCCAGGGGCTACCCTCCTCCACCCCGCCACACAGCCCTCCTCCACCCCGCCACACAGCCCTCCTCCACCCCGCCACACAGCCCTCCTCCACCCCGCCACACAGCCCTCCTCCACCCCGCCACACAGCCCTCCTCCACCCCGCCACACAGTCCTTTTTCACAGCATCTCGCTGTGGACAGTTTTACTTCGATTTGTCCTGAACAGATCAGATGACTGGTATAGTCTGACAGGGGTTTATGAAGAACTGTAGCTGTTCTGGCCATTGAAACCCATCGCTCTTCAGCATCGAGTGTGATACACTGTGAATCTTGTCTGTTTGTCTGGCCTTCAGCAATCAGTCTGTTGGTCTGCTGTGATTCTTGTCTGTTTGTCCAGCCTTCAGCAATCAGTCTGTTGGTCTTATCATCACACCTTGCTCTACGGGGTTCAGACATGCAAAGCCCATGTTGATAAGCTCTCTTAAAAAAATACAGACCCTTGTCACTATTCTCCATGAGGCATTTCTAAAAACAGCATCATTAAATTGGTTACTGTAGGGCGTCACTCAGTGTCCCCTAGTCATGGTGCATCAAGTCTGAAGACTTTAATTAAATAATTCTGGTAAAGGTCAGGAAGTCAGAAGAGCAAGTTTACCACAGTTATGCCATACCTGTAGAATAATATGTGGTATGTGTGCATTATCACGTGTGTGTACATGAGTGCAGGAACACATGTGTGCCTGAGGTTAATTGTAAATGTCTATCCCAATCACTCTCCATCTTTTTTTTTTATACAGTGTCTGTCAATGATCCTGAAGCTCACTCTTTTAACTAGACTAGCTGGTTAGCAAGCCCCAGGAATCCTCCGCTTCCACCTTCCCAGCACTGGGGATGTAAACCAAGCCTGTAATGCAATCACCACTGCACCCAGGCCTTTACATGCATGCATGCTGGAGATCCCAACTGCATTCCCCATGCTAGCATGGCAAGCTCTTTTCCCACTGAGCTCTCTTTCCTGCCCTAGAATAACATTTTTATGTGATACAAGTTATATTATAAATTGTAATAGGAGCTGGAATCAGTCACCAAAGTGCCTTTCCCAACTCACATAAATTAGCAAAGGAAGCAAGCCCAGAACCTGATTATTTGGGTCTGCCTAGAGCAATCTTTTCTCCACTTTGCCAGCCACCTTCCTGAGAAAGTACTTTCAATGACTGTGGAAGGACCCTGAGGGTTATAGAGCCCCAGACAGCATGGATGTAACTCAGGCCACCACCCGCTTGAAGCACTTGCTGTGTGCCAAACATCATGCACAGCCTTTGATGTGATTATCTCTCTGAAAGCAGAAATGCCCCTAAAGACCATTAGAGATGTGGGGAACATGCCCAAGGTCATACTGTTAAGAGGCAAAGCCAAATTTCAAACTTCTCCAAACTTCTGTAAAATATCCATTTTATAGTAAAAAGACCAAGAGTATCGGAGTGACTTGCTCACGGTTATACAAGGATGAGAAACTCAGTCCCCGAACACCACATTTAGGTCTCTTACCCAATCAAAGCGTGGTTGACATCAAGTTACTAACTGTCATTGTTTTGGAACAGCCTGGAACTTTGCTTCCTCCTTACAATGTGGAGGTCTGTAACTAATCAAAGATACAGAGAAGTTAAACTTGACTCTTTGTTTCTCTACAAGTATTTTTCCAGCATTAATTTCACAACTGTTCCATCAATCATTTTTTCCATCTGTGCCATTGTTGATCTACAACAAGTGATGAGGCCAGAAAACTGCTTGTTATGTGGGTTCAGGACGGGAGGCATTGTTTGAATAGATTCCTATTGCTCGTGTTCTTTTCTGGGCCCTTATTGACCCCTGAAACATGAACTAGAAGAGAAATTTCGAAGAGGAGACCTAAGAAGTGTGTAAAGGTGAAAAGGAGTCTGCTCTGTGCCTTGGACAGGGCGTTCTGAGTTGTTTGCTTGGAACTGTATGTTGGTTTGTTAAACATGAGCTGGAAGGTCCCTGCTACAAGCAGCAGGAGCTACGTGAGAAGTGAAGGCTTGAAAGTTGAACCCCAGATATTCATTTGTTAACAGGATGGGTGCATGGAAGTGTCTATAGTCATTTTCTCTAAGCACTGTGATGTAGAAATAATTAGTAAATAATGTAGCTTGTGAAATGTTTCCCTTTTGTGACTTTGACTGGGAGATTAGAATAGTTTCAAAGGCTGGGGCTGTAGCTCAGTGGAAGAGCATTTGCCTCACATGCATGAGGTTGTAGGTTCAACTCCTATTACTTGCAAAAATAAAAAAGATAGTTTCATGTTGTCATGTAATATTGTCCACAGACACTTGGTAAATACATCAACTAATACTCACAACGCTGTAGGAGTGCAAAGACTTTGAATTCCCATCGTACAGAGGAGAAATATCAGGAATGAAAGAGGTTGAATGTCTTGCCCAGGGATGCATCTACTGAGCCTGGCTGCTGGGTTCCCCCATGGGTTCCCCTAACTCTAAGGAATGAGAGATTCTGCCCTTCGGGGGACGTCAGCTTCCCACTGTGGTGGGCACTGTTCATCAAGCACTGGTGCAGATTGCATTCTTACAATAAAAGGTTTCAGTTTGCAAAATGATTGTTATGACAGTCAAAACTTCAATGAAAAAAATCAGAGAAATTCAGTCTGACTCCATTGTCAGTGACAGTCAGTATGTGTTTTAGAAGGGGAAGCAAATGCATTTGATACTCTAAAAATCATTAGTCTCATCAAAAACCCAGCATATGAGGTTTCCAACATATGAGGCACCATTCAAACCTATATCTAAATACACAATAGAATTATTTGAATAACTATTTAAATAGAAACTGAAACTGAATTTGATTTAGGATTATGATTCCTAAAATAATAGCCTTAGGGAAATAAACCAACCATTATCAAAAACCTCTATTACATATCAGACTCTTTATATGCATTATTTTATTTAATACTCATTATTGCTCTGTGAAGTACCTCATGCATTTTCCAGATGAGAACAAATCGTAGAGAATAAATGGCCCACAATTCGAGCAAGTATGTGGTGGCTGGATATGTTTAGGCCTCAGGCCTGCATGCCTGTATTTCCTGTGCTCCCTAGCACATCTGAAAGTGTTATAGGTCCGTGTGTGGACTGGCTGCTGAGAACTCCTGCCGGTCGGGCTCAGGAGGGAGTAGTTGCTGTCATTCAGCAGGGCAGCCTTTGGCCATCATGCATGCCTGAGGGAATATGTTCAGTCCCCAGCACTACCAAAAGATTGAACACAAAAAGTTCAACTGCTGCCTTTAAACATTTCAACCATTTCAGAAGTTCTCACAGAGGTGAAAACTTTTTAAAGTCTAAATTCAGTATTAGAATTTGTCTGCAAATTCTGGTGGTTGGTGAGATTGACAATTCAGATTTCAACTCAGCTATAAAAAGTAGAATGCAGAGGAAGAGAGTGCCATTTTGCCATTCCAGGCTAATAAGCCAATGGGGAATGCTGGAAAGAGTCAGCTGGAAGTACTCTCATCCCAGACTGGAACTGTTTATTCTGTAAGCAGTAAATGTTTAAAACGAGATAGTTCTTCTCCATTGTCCCCATAGAACCTCATGGCCACATCAACCTCAGTAAATAAACTGAGCGCTACTAGTTAAGAAAGAATGGTGTGGGCAACCTGCAGGAGACAGGTTAAAAAAAAGAGCAGCTACAAGTTCAATTTATTCCGAAGTAAAAGCAGAAGAACTAAGTTAGAGAGTCAGCTGAGGGTGGTGATGGGTCGTGTGCAGAACTGAGGATCCCATTTTAAAGCCAGAAATAGGAAGGAAGGATAGGTAGGGGTGGAAGGTGGTTATGGTTTGGCAAGACACAGAGACAGACACAATGTGAAACACACTGTATGAAACCAAAGCACCCAGAAGGCTAAGGCAGGAGGGAGGGTCTCAAGGCCAAGGCCAGCGTGAGCTGCGTGAGACCCTGTCTCAGTAAGAACAAGGCTTGGAAGTGTGGCTCACTGGTAGAGAGTGTTCCTATCACGCACATCCAAATCCCTGGTTCAGTTCTTGGAACTGAAAACTCAAGTGTCAAGAAAGGAGAATCCAGAGTTGGTTTCTAATGGGTGCAGGTTTCACTGAAGAGACCAAGCTCTGCAGGCGGACTAGGGTGACAGTAGGAAGCACAGGGAACGGACTCTGTCGCGAACTATACATTTAAAGTGTTTTAAATAGAAAGATCTCATTTTATGTATACTTTACCACATTTTTAAACGGACAGAAGAGCTAAATGAAGACTTCTCCAAAAGAGAAGGGATTAAGAATGGTCGAGAAAGATGTCGGAGTATTAGGCCATTACTAATCTTACATTCTTCTTGTGATGAAATTCCCACTTGTCCCCATGTTCCCCTTTAAGAGTTCTGTTTTCACAAGGATGATGACTGTGAACAGCTGTGAGTTTTCCTCAGTGGACTGAGTTTGTTAGAAGTGAGGTTTATCCTGGGACATCAGACCTTATTAAAAAAAAAAAAAAAAAAGCCTGCTCTTTATTCCCTGACAGTATGTCACTTCTTGCTCCCTCTCAGCATTGGATATTAGGAACCATAGAGCTGGGATTCTGGGACTGAGGAAAATAAAAGATATCCCCCTTTCTCATGGGCCTTACATAATAAAGGGTATAGACAATGAAAATTTGCAAATAATTATAGTCCAAGTAATTATGGGATTCAGATCACCTCAGAAAGAGCTGACTGTTGATGAGGACACTTGGCAATAAAGAAATAAAGAATGTGACTGCTTGGTAAAGCACCCTCCTCTGGCTTTCCTCTTGCCCCACACCAGGGTTCCTGGAGGTGTTGTTGGGGAGAGCTGGTTGTAAAGTCATCTAAACACCCACCACACCGAGGGACTAGTGTACTACCAGCGAAGGGAGAGAAGGGCTCAGGAAGCTCACAGGTCCAGTTGGTGGCATAGCTGAGACTCTGTGTCCCTCACATCTACTCTCTGTGTTTTCCTTTACACTAGAGCTTCAGGCACAATTGAGCGGCCAGATTAGTCTCTCTCTCCCTCTCCCCCCCTCCCCCGCCCACACACACACCAGGCAAAGAACTAAAAGAGGGTTTCAGGGTCTTCAGTGTCCTGGAAAATGTGTTGGAGGGCAGCAGCATCTCGCTGCTTTGAGAAGTGCCCGAGGAGATTCCAACACAGGAAGATAAGCTTCCACATGCAGCACTTCTCGTCCATCTTCCTGCTCATCCCTCTGGACGGAGCATTTGGTGGTGTTTTTGCCATTGGGGCCTTCAAGCCGGACCCTAATGTGCTGAATTCCACACTCTGCCCCACTGTGAAAGCAGGTACTGCAGCCAAGATGTGCCCAGGATGCCAGGCTGGACACTGGTAGCAGATACAAAAGCAGGGCAGTGAGCAGCATTGGGGGCCTTATGTCAAATACATACACACAAATACAGAACACATTTCTGTGAGTCTCCTTTTCTTTTTGACCTGAATCTTTAATTTATTACTGTAAGAAAAACCACATGATTGTAAAAAATCCCGTGTTGTGTGAACAAATCTTTCTGAAATTTCTTGGCACTTGCTGTATAAACGTATTGTTTTTAAAAAGTAAAATAGTTTCTTCAGGCCTTTTATTATTTTTTTAACTTGGACACTGGTGTCTTTTATTCATTTTTTATTCTTGAGTTGTTAACTCATAGCTGTGAAAGCTTTAAGATAAACTTGATATCAAAAATAACCATAAGCCAATAATAGACACATTATTATCCATTTATACAACAAAGAAAATCTTAATATTATGGTGCCTAAATTAGCTTTTCCATGTAATTTTTTTTCTTCAGTTCAGCATCCATGCCCGGAGGTCTGCACCAGTGAAATCACTCAGGAGTGCGCTGCCTATTTAACCACAGTCTCATTTCCTACACGTCTTATTGCAAATATTCTAAATATTTTAGGATATTTACTTGAATGATATGGCCACGACTTTATGTTTTTGATACAGTAGGGAAATGTAGCCTTCTTTAACATATGCAGTCTGCATTTGGAAAGTGTATTTTTAAAGTTCTTTGACCTGTGGCTTTGGAGCTCAGTTTTCCTGTAGAAACAGCAGTGGCCTTGATGGTTAGGTCACCACATTACCTAGAGACGCACTATAAGGGTTCTTCTGTTTTTTCTGACCAGACTTCTTAGGTGAGCTCAGTCCCCAAAATGTTTTCTGCAGAACAGAAGCCTTGGCCACAGCACGCCCTCTAGGCACACTTCACAGTGTAGTTCAGACTCATGGCGTGGTTACTGGAGAACAGTGTGGACAAAACACTGTCCATGCACATGGAAGTGTCTGTTTCTTTGGGATTTAAGAGAGAGAGAGAGAGAGAGAGAGAGAGAGAGAGAGAGAGAGAGAGAGAGAGATCAAAGGCACATGTCTCCTAGACTATGACTAAAACAAAAAAGCCCTGTTCTGTCTTTTGCCTGCTGGAGATGGAGTAGCCATAGTCCATGCTCAAGTCCACCATTGACAAGTCAGTAAGGGACAGTCTGTGGAACAGTACTGGGATGTAAAGTACGGTGAAAACCTGGGGTGTGGAGAGATGGCTCAGGCAGTTCAGTGCTTGTCATGTGAGTATGAAGACCTTTGTTTGAATCTGCAACATTCATAAATAAAGATGAGCATAGGGATGTGCATCCATAATCCCAGCACTGGGGCACCAGGGATTCTGGGGCTCACTGGCCAACCCATCCAGCCAAATTGGTGAACCCTGGATCCAGTGAGAGATCCTGTCCCCCCAACAAGGTGATGAGCAGTTGAGGAAAACTCCCTGCCTGTATTGACCTCAAGCCTCCACACTCATGTACACACACACACACACACACACACACACACACACACACGTGTGCACATGAACAGAATCTGAGACTAGTTCCTGGGTGGCTATGAACTCCTCCACACCACCCTCCCCCACTTCCATTATGCTGTGGCTCGCCCTGCCTGCTGCTTTTCTTCCTGGCTCTCACTTGACCCTTCCAGTCTGGGGTTCAGTTTTAGTTTTTGCCTTCATTCACAGCTGCAGAGCAAACATGATCTCACAGCTCTTCTTTTATGAATAAACACACAGCACCCTTCAATATGTTTTTAATAACACCACAGGGTCAATACCAGGGAAAGAAAAGAACGGGGCAGAGGGACCCGCCATATTTACCTTCCTCCTTATTTGTATGCAAAAGTCAGTCGTCCTTGGGGGACACATTAGAATTTCATGTGCTGTTCAATTACAACCGAATATAAATGTTGGTGGAAGGTAATCTGAGGGCAGCCCTCCCACCTCAGAGTGAAAACAGTGGAAACAATCCTTAGGATTCACCCACAGGTGGAAGAGGAAAGCCAGGACTAGAGTGGGGAAGAGAGGCCTTGCTGTCAAGAGTTGCATGAGGAAACCCCCATGAGTCTTGATTTTCCCCCATGGGTAAGCTGGTGCTGCACCCCATCATTGGAGGTCAGACAGGAGATGCACCTGAGGAGAGTTCCCTTCCCTGTTAGAAGGATTCACAGTGGCAGGAAAGGCCCACCTGAGCCATCTGTAAGGGGAGGTGACTTTTGTCTGGTTTGTGTACATTAGCAATTTCTTTGCAAGCATATGTAAGGCTCTTACTTCCTTACATTATATAGTATGTTTCAACCACATAAATAGTTGTGGACACAATTTTTTATAGCCATCTAGTGATTTCATTTGTATGGCATTTGGTAAAATGAGTTATTTGTAATTAATTCTATGTGGTGTGAAAATATACTTTCTAACGGAAACAGTCACTCTGGGGCAACCTTGAGCATTTCAGAGCACACAAGTAAGGACCAGTCCTGCCTCAGTGTGAAAACACTCCAGAGCTGAGCTTCAGAGTCCCACTGCAGTCAGAACACATGGAGTCTAGATGCTTCCACACACAACTTGTGTTAATATGAGTTGTAGATGCTTGATCAAATCAGGAACTTCCACTTGTAGATGTTATCCTGATAACTTGTCAGTGCGGGCCTTGGTTAATAATCTTTAATGAGGGTGTGTTACCACCTTTCATATAGAGAGAGCCCAGTTACTAATGTTTTACATGACATGTATATTATCATATACATGATAATATATGTATTAGAACGTATACCCAACATCTTCCATTTATTAATGGAAGCATAAGGCAGAACAACAGTTGGAACAAAACTGCTCTTGGAGAACTACCGAGTATTAGAGGCATGTCATCCAACCTGTTTTCTTTTCTTGGAATGAAACTGTCAATTTGACCATTTGCTCCCAGGACCCCGGGTTATACCTCTTCTGCACAAATAAAATCTACATTTGAAAGTAAGTAAAATGTGGTGGCATGCTGCCTTTCCTCAGAACAATAGTCCCCTAAAATAACAAGTAAGACTTCTTTTTAGAGTCTGGGGTATAAAGGAATTGGTAGAATGATTGCTAGCATGCTCAAAGCCCTGCTTTCGGCTTGCAGCATCTCAGAAAACAAGTCCTGGCAGCACACGCCTATAATGCCAGCAGTAACGGGGTTAGAAGCAGGATAATCAAATTTCAAAGTCATTCTTGACTACCTAACAAGTTTGAGGCCAACCTTGGACTAAATGAGACCCTGTCTCAAGAACAATCTTAAGACAGCTTTTCAAAGTATCCTTGCATGTACCACTAATTATCTCTGAACTTTTGATACAATTAATTTATAAATAGTCATGAGATGGGCTGAAGAATATATTTATTTGAAAGTGTACATGTATTGACATTAAAATTGTAGCTTTAGTTAGTGATTTCAATCTCATTTCACCAAGAGACAGAAGACATTTGTGTTTGGCTTCAGTAATTCATACTATGATTAAATACCAAATTGCACTGATCCAAAAATATGCAGATGTCTATGTGCTGCAATCAGAATACTCCGTGGGTTTTTCCTCTCTGATAACGTCAGGAAACTGACAGTAATGGCGGCCACACAGAAGAGGTGTGGCGCTACAGAGCAAAGGAGGGGAGAAAATTAAACAGTGGAAAGTCTGAGCATGGCATAAAGTCAAGGGAGTAGTAAAAAGAACACGGAGAGGAGAGGGCTTGGGACACACATCATCGACAGAGCTCATTTAGCATGTGCAAGACCTGGATTCAATCCCAGCACGGAAAAGCAAGTAAAGAAATAAATATCAGGATGCTGGGCAACAGGCAAGTCTCTTTAAAAAAAAAATAGTTTTGTTTCAGAAAATAGGGAAACACCCTTCTGCAGCTGCGGAGCCCTGTGGCCGTGGGTACACTCTTCCATGGTTGCAGAGCTCTGCGACTGTGAAAAAGCCCTTCTAAAATAGTTGCCTCGTTTAGACATGTCCTTCAGGTGGAAGTTTTGTTTGCCAGCCATGTTTTCCCTCTGTTATCCTGGCCCCAGCCTAGAGAACTGTTCCTTTTATCCTTGTATGACAAGAAGTGAAACAGTTGCAGGGAAAGGGGTATTCTATTTTTCCAGGATATTTCACATACCCTGAAAAGCTACAGAGATATCTTCTGTGGCCTAAGGGTCCCTGCTCATGCCTGCACTGCCTCTGCCCCAATTCACCTGGTGGTCTTCTGCGATGTGACGCTGTCCTCAGTTACTTCCTATGTATTCATCCAGACACTCAGCCAGATACTGGTGACTCCTATGTACCCAGCCCCCATCCTAGACACCAGAGACATAAAGGGGAGTTAGACATCCATCCTGAGGAATTTGCTGAGGACTTGGTTAATGTACCTACCTGGAAATATCCTCCACAGCTTGAAGTTCATGATACAAAGATCCTCTGAGGTTCTTTGGTAGTTCAGGAAGGCCACACAAATATTTTATAAGGTATATTTTATTTATCTCCCCAGAGTCAGCCATTATAAAGACAGCATTTGATGGCTAGTCATGGGGAGATTTAAGGAAAACCTTCCTTGCTCTTCTTTCGTTGTTTAGTGGTTTGGATGCATGGGTGTATTCACTGAAATGTCATCCACATCAGTTAAGCAAAGCTGTTCTTAATGAGTCTAGTATTTGAACTACCATCTCTGAAGATAAGATATCTGAATCTTGGCAATGAGTGTTTTCTGTAGGGAGGGTAAAGGTTTCTAGAAGCCATGTAGAAACTTGCCCTTTTGAGAATATGCATTCAGCTCCCAAAGATCATCCACAAGTATAAACTCAGAGGCATTAATACATGGTCTCTGAAACACTAGAGCAATCTCATGATGCTTTGCCTTCTTTCTTTTCCACTCTCCTGCATGAAGATGGGCTAAGTCAGGTGTTGAGTTCATGGCACTGATGAGTTCAAATTCAGTGTTTCCTTTTCTGCACAAACTATTTTGCTTTCAACCATTTCACACTCGGGCCAGATCTCTTGCAAGTGATGGATGGTTCAGCCTAAATCCATCATCATTAAGAGAGAGACAAGACAATGAATATTTCATAGCTAGTGACTGAGTCTAGGACAGAATGATTGTATTTTCTTTTTAGGTAGCAGGTGTCTGCTGGTCTAGTGCCCTACTCCTGGGGGTGAACACTAGTGTCTGGAAGCTTCAGGGTTGGCTCCCCAGTAGCTATTCTCTCCCAGTCCCACCAACTTTCCTGCCACTGTCTGCCCTGAGGATGCTACAACTATTGCTCAACTCAGGAAGCAGCGGTCTTGACTTGGTTGGGCATCTCCTCCACAGAGTGGGTCTGATGCATACATCCACCAACCACCTGTTGCTGAATCCGCCCACAGATGGATCTGAGCCACAGACGGTCATTCTCCGTCATGTGGGTCAGCACGCTGTATACTGCGTACTGACTGACCCTGATGGGCTTGTATTTCCTTAGACAGAACCCAACCCAGACCACGTCTTTGTAACTTTTGCTGTAGTTCATGTCACACATGTCACTAAGGATACAAGAACTAGTCAGTGGTTGCACATATGTCTGATAGGAAGACCTAGTTGATGCTTTCAGGAGCCATTCATGCTTTTTCTTCAAAAAAAAAAAATGTCAGACCACTTATGGACTATGTTCACACTGAGGAGAATCATCAGACTGTTAAATACAGAACTTAAGGGATGTAGTTTAATTAATTCATATGATTTCCTTTCCTTATTAGTAAGTAGATTGCAACCGTCTGATGTTTTTGCATCACACATATTGTTACAACCAGAGGAACCCCAAATGATTTGTGAAGGCACGCTTGGTTGGAGGTCAAGTGTGTCTGTCTTTTCTAAATTGAACCATACATTTTGTGGGTATCAGCTGTCTTCATTTTTGTGTTGTTCTCCTTTTAGTGGGAAAGGGATTTGAAAATGATATTTTCAGTTCAAAGTTTTGACTTACCATACATGACAGACCAGAGTCATACTTAAGAATTTTGCCCCTCCAGTCACAGTTCTGTTTCAGTAAATACTACTTCCTTAAGGGAATCACCCACCAGGAAGATACACAGAAATGGGTCTTGTTCAATACATTTGATTTTTTTTCCTGCCACAGCTTGCCAGTGTTTCACAGAAGCTGAAGCAGTGGGGTAGGGTGGCCGGAATTTCTTGCATTCACTGGGAAGAGGCTGGGGTGGGATGTAGGTGATCACTGAGGGCCAGCACCAGCTCCTTCAGACAGCACACACTGTCCTCCGTTTCATGCACCTGGCTGGTTCCTCCAGACTTGCCCTATGGCATCCCCTTTCTCTGATTCACAGGCTCAAGGGAGCTCTTCTGAGCATCCTTCTCAGTTACCGTGTTATGAGGTACAAGAAAGGCTTTGGAATCACAGCTTCCCTTCATTCATGGCATGGATCTGAGACAGGCCACCATTTCATGCCCTGAAGAGAATTCTCATGCCAGGAGCAAAGTGAGCAAATATCTGGTTATGCAAGACAGTTAATATTGCACAGACTCCCATATCTGCAAAATATGGCTACAGCACACACTAGGCTCATATCTGATAGATGTTCTCAGAGCCTACTGAAAACCAAGAGTGTAGACACTAAAACTCAGGCAGAAACAGAGAAGGCCCTTTAGGAGAAAGCTAGCTAGCTCTCCATTTAACTTGTACACAGACTTGTACACAGACTTTTGCAGACCTAATGAAAGTTTTCAGTTACCTCCTCCAAGAATGTCTGGGCTACAGTGCCCTGAATTAGATGCCTTGGGTAGCAACCTCAGCTTGGACTAAAGGCAGGAAAGAAATCGCTGCCATGTAGCCTGTTGTGCTTAAATTTGATGGGCTGTTTTAAAAGTTTTTCAATGTGTGTGCAGGGTGTGTGTGTGTGTGTGTGTGTGTGTGTGTGTGTGTGTGTGTGTGTGTATGTGTGTGTGTGTGTTCATGTAAGATTTCCCACAAAGGCTGAAGACAGAGGCTTCAAGTGCCCTGCAGCTGGAGGTACAGGCAAGTTGTAAGCCTCCTGATGTGGGTGCTGAGAACTGAACTGGGGTCCTCTGAAAGAGCTGGAAGCACTCTTAACCGATAAGCCTTCACTCTAGCCCTAATACTGTAATTAACCATTTTTAAATACACAAACTCAAAATTAGGGTTTGTCCAAATCAGATTTGTAGTGTATGCACCAGGTCACCTATAACACCCAGAAGCCTAGTCTTTTAAGAATATGGCTTGTGCCCATACTTAATGTCCAGGCACCTCTGAAGCCTTCAGTCCTGGGTATGAAAACCATCATGAAGAATGGTGGAGAGAGAGAGAGAGGTGGAGAGCTGAAGAGGTGTAGTAGGAGATACATAGATAGTGTAGAAGAACATCTCTGGGGCAAGCCTGTAGAAAAAGGTACAAAATGCACCTATTCGTCTTTGAACTGTAGCCCTTTAGCATCAATTAAGAATAAAACCCGACTAAAGGAAAGAAGGTAAAAAACTAGAGAGAAGTCCCTGACACCATCTTCACTTCCTGCAGCACCC
This sequence comes from Peromyscus eremicus, assembly GCF_949786415.1. Classification (NCBI taxonomy): domain Eukaryota; kingdom Metazoa; phylum Chordata; class Mammalia; order Rodentia; family Cricetidae; genus Peromyscus; species Peromyscus eremicus. Next base: position 4,387,718 of record NC_081425.1, on the reverse strand, counting down.
CAGACACCACAGATGCAAGTGTTATTTGTCTCCTAACATGAAAACCAGTGACCAAAGGGACAGTGTTGAAATGAGTGGCATTGGTTCTCTGCCGCTCATCACCTTAATGCTCTATTTCCAAGGGTCTCTTTTTTCCAAGGGACTTCACCCTAGAGCAGTGTTCTCAACCTTCCTAACACCGTGGCCCTTTAATACAGTTCCTCATGTGTGGTGACCCCCAACCAAAAAATATTTCATTGCTCCTTCATAACTGTGATTTTGCTACTGTTATGAATTGTAGTATAAATACCTGATATTCAGGCTATCTGATATACAGCCCAGGTGGGGGTTGCCACCCACAGGTTGACCATTGTCCTAAAGTGTACTTCATTCAGACAGTCCCAACAAGTTAGAGTTCTCAGAAAAGAAAATTAATAATAAATGATACTTTCACAAAAAAAAAAAAAAAAATGTTGCCAGCTACAAATGGAACTTCTAAGGAGAAAAACTGAATGCTTTCCTGACCTCTAAGGTCAAGTTTTGGAACCTCTTGAAGTCCACAGCTACTATTGAGTATAACTCATCCTCTTTATCTACACATACATTCCCCAGATAGACAAAGGTACAGCCCTGAACAGCCAGTTTTCTGGCCTAGATTCAAAATAGCACTCATGACTTCAAGTTCAACAACACCAGAAGCCACTTTTGGCTTTTGAGTAGCCTGGAGCAGAGGGGAAAGGCAGGCTGGGTGAGTCTAGGCAACTTTTAGTTACAACTTTGAGACCGAGTTCCAGTCCAGCTACTCAGTTTTCTCTTTGTCATACACAAGTTCAAAGCATTGTTGTAAATTTCTATAATGCAAATCTACCCATTCTCATTTTACTGGGCTTTCTGTAGGGTGCCTGTCTTTCCAGGTGTTTGTAAATTTCATTCTGTCTGGCTTTTTAATTTCTGCCAATAAGCAGGATTGTGCATTTTCAAAACATACATTATTATATGTTTGTCTCAGGAACTAGAAGATTCTCCTAAATCTTTCAGGATCTCTTGCTACAGCAATGAAAGGTAGAGGAAAATAGGACATGATTTGATGTCTTAGGAAATGTCCTGATGTACAGACAGCATGGAAGCTCGGGGATGAAATAGAAGAGATTCCTATTTAATAATCTTATAAAAAGTTATAATCTATTTGGAGAATCTAAATATTACCTAACTGTAATGATGTCATTTGAAGACAATATGATAAATGCATTCACATACTAGATCCTGTATTAGTATCTACATATAAAAATTGTATGTTATTCTTATTCACATCTACCAATATATGAAACAAGGAATGCTATTTTCCAAATTAGTTTCAAATTCCAAGGAATTTTTTTTAAGAACAAAAATAAGGTAGGGGCTGGAGAGACGCCCAGTGGTTAACTTGCTGCGCTTCCAGAGGACCCAAGTTTGGTTCCCAGCACCCAGGTTGGGCAGTTCAGAACCTCCAACACCCTCTTCTGGACACCCACCCACATGTAGCATCCTCACTCACAGACACATATACATCCATATAACTAAATATAAGTAAATAAATCTTAAATGAATAACCTTGGTATCTGAAATTTTGAACTTTCATTTCATATAAATATTTTTTGTAAATCAGCCCATTTTCATCAGTTCTATATACATCTGTATGCCTCAATAAAGGATGAACATGTTTATCACTTAGACATACTAAAAATACTACATATGAACTATTGGAGTGTTCAAAGAAAAATATCCATATGCATAAACTCTGACATAATAGGATGATAAATTACGTTTATAGACATGGCCCTTCTACTAGGAACTGAAGCCTGGCATGTAGCAATATTAGCTGATGTTTACCATAGCGGTTTTGTCAGTTATTTCTTGGAGATTTTTGGCTATTTAACAAATAAACTTTTGTTCATTAATTATACAGAGTAAAATCAAAACATTGCACAAAGAACAAATAGTTTTGATAAAATTTTACATTTAAGCTTGATATTTAATGGCGTAGACCACATAGGCAAAACTCCCTCACCTTTACAAAAGGATAGAGTTAGAAAGGGACGTGATTGGACTGGGGGTTTAGCTCAGTGGCAGAGTGTTTGCCTAGCATGTACAAGGCCCAGGATTCAAAATCTAGTAATGCAAGAGCAGGGATGAGGACCTTGGAGATTAATCCCAAGGACCATAGCTTGAATTTAATAGTAAACTATTAAAGCTTTGTTTGAGCTTTATCTATGCTTTTGGGTTTCTTAAGAATATCTTAACTGCTTAATTAGATTGTTATCTGTTTTCTCTTTACTCTGACATTTAAGCATATTCTGCATTTGAAACTGGTTGCTGTTATATTTTGGAAACAAGATTATGTTTGATAAGACTATATCTTTGAATTATAAGTTAATAATTAAACTACCTGATTGATTAAGTCTTAGATATTTATAGTTAAGTTTATAAACAACTTTCAGAGAATAAATTCTTTACTTAGGCTTTCTTATTGCTAGAGCAAATATCAATTTGATAGTCGTGTGAACATATAGCAAAGAAATATGAAGCAAATGATTTAGGAGACTGAGGTCTAAACAGACTGCCTGCCCACATACATGCTGTCATGGTGCCATAGAGAACACTGTGTGTTTGAGTCACCATTCCTTACCACAACTACACAGAAGAAATTGCTAAGTGTGAAATCATCAGCATGAAGGGTGGAGATTTTACAAAGTTAATGGTTGTATCAGAATTATGAGAAATTGAAGATCATTCTACTTTCAAATACCTTTTTGCAAAGAGTAAGACTTAAGCTCGTTATTTTCCCTGCAGAAAGTCTAAATTGTACTTGTCTTTTTCCTCAACAGATAATTCTGAAATAATCAACAGAAATGGAATGGAATGCCAAGAATCTGCATTGAGAATAACTAAACATTGTTACTGTACATACTACCCTGTTTCCTCCTCGATAGAATTGCCACAAACTGCATGCTAAATTTAGTTCTTCTGGACAGACCACAACCCTAAGGCTAGTTCTGCTATGTCATATATGAGTATTAAATATGGTATGCTTAGTATATTCCAGCCTAAGATAGTTAACTACCTGAGACCAGCTGCGAGGTTCAAAGGCATAAGGGATGAGGTTTTCTTTTACAGGGTTCTAAGCATAGTTTCTGTCCTAGGAATATTGTCTTATCTCCGTAACTATAGCTGATGCAGAAAGTCCAGCCAATATACTCATTTCGACTCAGAATATTTCAAATTTAGCAATAAACAGTTAGCATTAGTTTAAGTACTTATTCCAAGGGCAGGTTCGATTCTAACTCCAATCACCACCATTTCATTTCCTGACTGGATCAAAGGGTATGATTCACTTCTTGACGAGATGAACACTGCAGCAAAGATGAGAAGTGAAGTAAAACAGATACCTGCCTCGCAGGTCTAAAATTTGAATGGCAGTTCAAGCACAATTGCTGGGGACACATCCGAGTGTGGGTTTCGGTTTGCCTGGAGATGCCGCACTGAATCATGGGATTCTAGAATAACATTGCATAGATTGAAAAAAAAAAACTTTGCACGGTATGAGCTTCATACCCCACCCAACAAAGTCTTGAAGGTATTATTTTACAAGTATATTTTTAAAGTTGTTTTATAAGAGAGACTTTGTAGAAGTGCCTAGATTTTGCCAGACTTCATCCAGCTTGACAAGAATGAAAGGCTCATGCCAATTAGTTGAATCTAAGGGAATGGTCTTTCAAACTCGCCCTCCGGTTGCCTGTTACCGAATAGCTCTTCTAAATAAAACCTAGTCCAACAGGGAAGCTGTAGGTGGGGAGGTCTGTATAATATTCCAGTTTAAGTACGTCTGAGTTTAGTCACTACAGATGCAAACTGTGACTTTAATCTAAATTACTATGTAAACAAAAAAGAGGTAGATAGTTTCACTTTTTAAAATATCCATTACTGTTTTTGCATTTCAAAAGTTGGATTAAAGGGTTGTAACTAACTACAGCATGGAAAAAATAGTTCTTTTAATTCTTTCACCTTAAAGCATATTTTATGTCTCAAAAGTATAAAAAACTTTAATACAAGTACATACATATTATATATACACATACATATATATACTATATATGGATGAAACATATTTTAATGTTGTTTACTTTTTTAAATACTTGGTTGATCTTCAAGGTAATAGCGATACAATTAAATTTTGTTCAGAAAGTTTGTTTTAAAGTTTATTTTAAGCACTATCGTACCAAATATTTCATATTTCACATTTTATATGTTGCACATAGCCTACACAGTACCTACATAGTTTTTAAATTATTGTTTAAGAAATGAAACAGCTGTTATAAATGGATATTATGTGTAATTGTTTAAAACATCCATTTTCTTTGTGGACATTTTAGTGATTGAAGTATTTTGACTTTTGAGATTGAATGTAAAATATTTTAAATTTTGGTATCATCGCCTGTTCTGAAAACTAGAGGCATCAACCATATCAATTTTTTTTGATTGAGAAAAAATCTGCATTTAATTCATGTTGGTCAAAGTCTAATTACTATCTATTTATCTTACATCATAGATCTGATAATTGTATCAAAAGAAAAATCACATTCTGAGTATAATCTTGCGTAGTGCTTGTATCGTGTTTGTTTTAATTTGTGGAAAGATATTGTATCTAACTTGTATCACTTCGATAGTTTTCATCTTTATGTATTATTGATATTTGTAATTTTCTCAGTTATAACAATGTAGTTATGCTACAACTTGCCTAAAACACTCATACTTATTTTTTTCTTTACTTATTCATTTAAACTCATGGAGAAGATAGTAGACATTACTAAAAGGTAAATTATGGGAATCACTGAAATATTTTTGTAGACTAATTGTTGTAACTGTCTTTTTTTCTTTCATTTCATGATTTTTATTTTAAAAATTATTAGCACATAGCTATTTTCAGCCCTTTAATAATGGAGCATCAAAAACATCACCTGTATCCCCCAGCAAATATAGATGACTGTATTTTTTACTATGATATCCATTTTCCAGAATTGTGATTATAATATGCAGAGAGTCAAATATGCCATTTACAATAAGGAGGAGGCAAGGCAAATGCATAGATGTACAAATATATGTACAACAGATTTTGCTTTTTATTTATTTATAATGTAATTTTATAGAATAATTCTGGGATTTGAGAGGATCTAAAACTATTTTTCTGTATAAATATTATTTGCCAAAAGTTTGTTTATATTCAGAAGTCTGACTATGATGAATAAATCTTAAATGCTTTGTTTAATTACAAAAACAAAAATCACCAATATCCAAGACAGGAAGATGTCAGTTCAACAGCTACAGCAGTTAGGAAACTAACTCCACTTGTACGGGACTCCATTTCACTCTTGATTTTCAGGGTGTAACAGCACTTCACAGACATGTTCTTTCAGCCACACACCACTGGTCACATTTCTACTAAATCTTTCCATAACACTTCTTACAGAATTCCCTCATTCGTTATCTTACAGTGTAAACAGGAGTCTAATTTGTATCAATTCTATGTTTTGGTTGTAATATTCAGTTCACTCACCCAATGTACAACCAATGAAATAAAAGAAGCATTTAAAAGGATTGTGTGGGCTTCCTTCTTCTTTAGACAGTTAATTAGTTGGACAGAAATGTTTTTACTTTGGTGCAGACATCACTTAATGATATGAAAGAACCAACAGTACTTTCAGATGGGAGATGGGCAACGCTTTGGTTTTATTTATTTACTTACTTATGGTTTTGTTTTGTTATGTTTTGCTTCGGGCTTTGGCTCTTTCCTTTCACACTTTCGTTTGAGGGGGACATACCACTGTGCATATGGAAGTCAAAGGACAGTTTGAGATAGTTGATTCTCTCCTACAATACGGGACCTAAGGATTGAACTCATGTTGTCAGGCTTGGCAGCAAACACATGCATCCACTGAGCCAGCTTTCTAGCCCCAGGCTTTGGCTTTTCACAGCAAAAAAAAAAATAATTTAATATGATCACTTGGGAAATACATTCAGCATCATTTAAAATTAGCAACAATACATCCCACCATCCAATGTTGTTGGAAATACAGGCCCACATTGGAACACCAAAATGTTGTTGGTTATTTTTTGTTCTTACTCTTTTGGGGGGGCCATGCCACCCAACTCCCAAATAAATCACGCACAGAGACTTATTCTTAATTATAAATGACCAGTCTTAGCTTGGCTTATTCCTTACCAGATTTCCTTAACTTTAAATTATCCCATCTACCTTTTGCCTCTGGGCTTTTTCCTTTTATTTCTGTATATCTTACTTTCAATCTTACTCTGTAGCTGGCTGGGTGGCTGGCCCCTAGTGTCCTCCTCTTCCTGTTCTCTTGCTCTTTTCTTCTTCTCTTCCCAGATTTCTCCTCTATATATTCTCTCTGCCTGCCAGCCCCACCTATCCTTTCTCCTGCCTTGCTATTAGCCAGTTCTTTATTAGACCATCAGGTGTTTTACACAGGCACAGTAATACAGTCTCACAGTGTTAAACAAATGCCACATAAAAGAATGCTACACATCTTTGCATCATTAAACAAGTGTTCCACAGCATAAACAAATGTAACACATCTTAAAATAATTCCACAACATTATACAGTCCTTTTGCTTGTGATTCTGACTAATAATGAAGAGACATGAACATAGGTAAGTAAAGGGGGGCCAGGGGAAAGAACATGAGTTTCATTAAAAGAAAAGAAAGTGACCGTTAGCCTGTGATACAGGCTTCTAGAAGGAGCTTAAGTGAGCAGTGTGATTTGTAGCTGATGCGGAGGACAGAAAGGTGAGTGCTGTATACAAAGGGCCTGGCCACATAGACAAAAAACAGAACATACCCTGTGACTCCTTGTGTCCACAAACCAGTCTAGTATCTCAAGGGCTGGAGAGATGGCTCAGTGCTGAAGAGTATTGGCTGCTCTTCCAGAAGTCCAGGGTTCAATTCCCAGCACCCACATGGGGAGGGGTCACAACTGTCTGTAAATTCAGTTTCAGGGGATCTGACACTCTCTTCTGGCCACCACAGGCACTGCATACATATGGTGCACAGAGATACATGTAGGCAGATCACCCATACGTATAAATAACAATAAAGCTAAAAAAGCCTTTGTCTCAAACCTGAGAGGCTATGGAAGCAGCCTACTCTATCTCTTTACCATGGAAGTATGGAGACATAAGATGTCAAGTGTCTTACGTAATGCTCTGTCAAAAGAAAAACATTATTTCCATTTTGAACTAATACAAAAAGGATATTTCAGACTCAGAAATCATTCTTTGTCCTTAACCAAAGTTTGGTGGGTTTTATTTGGTTGGTTGGTTGGTTTTTGTTTTTGGGTTTGTTTTTTTTTTTTCAACACTATGGAATTAGGAGCAGCCAGGCAAAGTGAAATATTCTTCAACATTCTGATGCTTCTAAAGCATCAGAAATATTCAACACACTGACTCCGTAAAGGATAATTTCCCCCATTTAAAGCATCTGAGTGTGTGAGAAGTTGAGCAACTATGGCTGTTGGGTGCTTCCCTGTCCATAGAAATGACTGAGTCGTTGTGAATAAACATGATTCACGAAGAATGAATTGATAATGACTTCGCTCTGTCCCTTGGTGGAGAAGGTGAGGGGGGTGAGTGGTAGGGCAGGAGATCCAGGTTCCAAACCCCGTGGTAAACAGTCTGTGTAGATTTCCATCAAGTCCATGCTGTGTCAGTGAAGAGAACTGCTAAGAACTGACAAGTGAATCCGGCTGCTGCAAACATTCCTAATGCAGAGCACAGCACATACATACCATTATGTACAGTGTACATAGGGCAACAGTGCCTTTCAATGTCTACCCCTCCACCCAGGTATGGAGATCCACAGCTCCGCCCAGCACCTTTGCCCGGCACGTCCCACATGCCTGGCCAGACAGCACACAACTTCAATTTCTTCTGTCTCAGTTCCTTCAAAAGCTGATTGTCTGCCACCTCAAGGTGTCTTTCCAGCACATTGCGTGTAACTTTCGCATGTGTTACTTGACTTAATTTTAATAAGGTCATTTCAGATACCCCCACACATTGAGCTGTTTTGTGAAATGGGGTAGAGGCAGTGACTGACTTGGTTCACATGCATTTTACACAATCTCAAGCTTTACAAAGGATTCCTTATACTCACAATGTAGATGAGAAATAAAAATTCATGAAAATTAGGCAACCCTTTCACGGATTGGAACTTCAAGCCTTGGCTCATTCTGACTCCACAGCCATGTTGTATTGAACTTACTTTGTGGCATTCTCCAAGCTAAACTTTCTTTATAGTTCTGAGTACAATATGCATGTAGGCTTAAAGTGAAGTGTAAACTTAAGCAAAAAAAATTTGCTTCAAATAAATAGCTTTTCTTCCCTATCACAAGAATACAATGTAATAAGAAATACTTTGTAGTTACAAACTGCAAAGTACTGTTAGACATTTAGGACAGTGTTTAATTCTTTATTAGGACCAGAAGTACCTTCTCTCCAGGGTATCCCAGTTTTGTTTAGATTTGTCCAGTTCCATATGGTTCTGCTAAAATAAAACAAAATGAAAGCCATTGGAATTTGCCCAATAATGATGTTCCATGAAGTCACAGAGCAGTCAGACCCATAGATATAGTCACTGAGAAGATGCCATTTGAATGTCTGGGGAAAACAGCCAGAGAGAATGAATTTCTGCATAAAGGTCACACATGGAAGGCATCCCACTAAAATCCAATTGTGTCCAGAGAGGCTGAGAAGTTGGCTGCTGCTCTTGTCTGCCTTTGTCTCCTGACTTTACTGTGGGTCTTCCCAGGCCTCTGGTTTATGTAAGCAAAAGAGATCCACATTGGTTCTTGTATGCACATTGAAACAGTAGAAATGAGGTCAGTCTTTTTCTTTTGCTAGAAACTCTTCTGTTCACAGGAAAGCTCTCATGAGCACACAAGCCAAGTGCGGTGGTTGCCAGGGACCCCTTCCCTGGCCTCGACTGAGTCTTCAACTCAAGTCCATGTATTGAAATATGAAATACATGGACTTACAGAGGCAGAAAATGCATCCAAAGTAGCTTAAAGAACACTAGCCCCCAGAGCTCCAGACGTGTCTGGATAAATTGATTAGGTTTATGCAGATGTACCAAGCAAAGCACAGAATAAATGCATACCCAGGACTCTCACATATTTATGTGGAGTATGATCCAAATATTAATCATCTATAATGACAAATTCTTTTCTTGATCTAAAGAAAAGAAAGATCAGCGTCTGCATGTCACAATAGTTTAGTGGCTAAGAGCTGATTTTCTGCCCAAGTTTAACTCTCAAGTCTACATTTGAACAACTTCTAAGCATCAATTTTCTTCATCCATAATCTGAGCCTCACAAGAGAGTCTTATTTCACTGAGACATAATGAGATTTAAGTAAGAGGATATGTAACAGCCCCATGGAGCAGGCTATGACACAATTGCTTGCTGGCCATCAGTTACTCCCCCTAAAATAGTTTTCAAATGAGTGCTTGGGTCCCACCAGAATTATTTATCTCCTTGTTCTATCCATTTATTGACAATGAAGGGGCATCTCTTCTGTTTACTCAGTGACAATTAATAAGCCAAAAGCCTATGGCTAAATTATAGGAGATTTATGACAATAATGAGACTCATTCTTTTTGTGGAAGCCTCCAATTACATCAACTCAACAAATGTTCAGTAAGCCCAGAGTAAGGACATCTTAGCAGTTCAGGGGTCAGGAACACAAGCAAGTTCCAACCCCCTGCCCACCAGAGGCTCTCTGTTAGCTCCTCATGAGGCTCTGGGTAGAATCCTTCTGGACAGTCCAGTTTCTAGTGGGGGCTGCCCATCCTTGGCATCCTTGGCTTGTAGCCATGCTGCTCCAGCCTCTACCTCTGGTGTCACATGGTGTCCTTGTGTGTCTCTTTAAATTGCCTCATAAGGACACCAGTCATGCTGAATGAAGGACCACACTGATGACCTTGGATTAACTTGGTAACATCTGCAAGACTGGTTTCAAATATAGACATATTCACAGGAGTTAAGAATGCAAGATGCACTTTAGAAGAATACATTTGGACCCTTATGAAGTAAATGGGGAAGTTGGTTTCAAGGCAGAATGCTCCCCAGAGGCTCTTGCGTTTGAACACTGAGTTTTTCAGCTAGGAGTGTGCCTTGAGGTGAGGACTAGATGAAGAAGTGGGTCACAGGCTCCACTCCCATACAGCTTCTGTTTCCTGACTGCAGATACATTGTGACCAGCTGCCTCACACTTCTGCTACCACGCCTTCTCCCACTGTGTCCCTTAAACTGTAAGCAGAAATAAACAACCATGCAACCTCTCAGGTACCTGATCGCAGTATTAAGGAAAGTAAACAATGCAATAACAGCAGAAGGAGCTCCTCCCCTGGGCTGCCTTGACAAGATACAAGAGAGAAGTTTCCAATTACAGAAATGCATTTCTAACAGCTCTGAAGGTGCCTGTGGGACTACGTTCATTTCTAGGCTCCAGCTAGAATCCTTCTTGGACCCACCCCCAATTCTCACCGTCCCTCGCTTCTGGAACTGCCACTCCAGTCTCTGCTACAGTTGTCACCTGGCCTTCTCTCCTGTCACCAGCTGCGCATCGTCGTATAGACACTGATCATGTCTATAAAGGTCCACCCTGAGGACTTCACAGTAACTTGATAAAACACACAGACTTTTGTTTCACAGTTGTGTAGCTTGGTCTATTTGTGAAACTCCTAGCAGTGGGATCAGGTGTAGTGGATAGCTGTTCTGTCTATGACCTTGAAGCACCACCCTAAAGATGCAGCAGGTAACTGCCCTACCTACCTATGACCTTGAAGTACTTACTCCTGGGGCATGGCTTGGGGTGACCCTTAAGACCTGAGACACACATAGACTCTCCCTTCTCTCCCTCCTGGGCTTAGATGTAGGACTGACTCAGGCGGCTGGAACAGTGTTCCAGAACCTGTGACAATTCTGTTCTGTACAGCGAGTTTTTCTCCCCTAATAAATTCCTTTGCCCTTTAAGTAGACTTGCTTTAATCAGGCCTGTCACTAACGCTTGGGTTGGCTTAGGGAATCTATTCCTCATACTGGGTTGCCTTGCCCAGCCTTAATACAATGAGAGAAGCTTAGTCCTACTTGACATGCCACTCTTGGCTGACACCCATGGGAGGCCTGCCCGTTTCTGAACAGAAACAGAGGAGGAGAGGACGGAAGGGAAACTGTGGTTGGGATGTAAAACAAATAAAAAAATTTAATTAATTAAAAAAAAAGAAAAGTCAAGTTGTCTATATGTTGACAACAAGAACAAATATTAACATTTTGTGGCCATATTCTAGGCTAACTTCTTAACATGGAATGTCTCATTTAATCGTTACACTGACTCTCTATGGTTGACTCTCTATGAACATCCTTATCTACAGGTGAGAAGCTAAGGATAGTGTATTAGTAACTTAGCCAAAGTCATCCACACAGGCCTGACCAGTGATTTCAGTGCTTTCCAACTCGATCCTCCAAACGAAGACCTCAGCCCAGCTACGGAACTGCTGTGGCCTTGCTGGAAATGCAGCATCCAAGGCCTCACCCTAGCCCAGTGAATCTGCTAGGGCCCTTCCCATGTCTTTAAAGGACTCAAGCATGTGGGAGGTCCTGATGCTGACACTTCTTACTTTCCCTAACTAGATCCTAACTAAAAGATGTTAGGTTATTTACACTCTAACAAGGAAAGTCTGCCATTATCCTCTATTTTAAACAAACCAACAAATGACAACAGAAAACCTTCATTGACTCCTGGTTTCCCGAGACTATTTTGGTAAAATTCAAAATTTATTTCCTTGATAAGTGGCATTACCATACTCAACCTGCGGTAAGCAGCATCACCACACTGAACCTGTGATGAGCGGCATCACCACACTGAACCTGTGATGAGCGGCATCACCACACTCGGCCTGTGATGAGCGGCATCACCACACTCGGCCTGTGATGAGCGGCATCACCACACTCGGCCTGTGATGAGCGGCATCACCACACTGAACCTGTGATGAGCGGCATCACCACACTGAACCTGTGATGAGCGGCATCACCACACTCGGCCTGTGATGAGCAGCATCACCATAAACTCAGCCTGTGATGAGCGGCATCACCACACTCAGCCTGTGGTGAACGGCATCACCACACTCAGCCTGTGATGAGCGGCATCACCACACTCGGCCTGTGATGAGCAGCATCACCACACTCAGCCTATGATGAGTGGCATCACCATAAACTCAGCCCGTGATGAACGGCATCACCACACTGAACCTGTGATGAGCGGCATCACCACATTCGGCCTGTGGTGAGCAGCATCACCACACTCGGCCTGTGATGAGCGGCATCACCATAAACTCAGCCTGTGATGAGCGGCATCACCACACTCGGCCTGTGGTGAGCAGCATCACCACACTCAGCCTGTGCTTTGCCCCGTCTTAGTTACTGCTCTGTTGCTGTGAAGAGACACCATGACCAAGGCAACTCTTATAAAAGAAAGCACTTGATGGTTTGTGTAACAGTTTCAGAGGGTTAGTCCCTTATCATGGCAGGAAGCATGGCAAGAATGGTGCTGGAGCAGTAGCCGAGGGCTTTACATCCTGCTTCATAGGCAGCAGATAGAGAGACACCAAACCTAGCGTGAGTTTTTAAAACCTCAAAGCCCATTCCCAGGGATACACCTTATCCAACAAAGGCCACACCTCCTAATCCTTTCCAAACAGTTCTCAGCTGGAGACTAAACGTGCAAACATATGAACCTATGAGGGCCATTCTCATTCAAACCACCACAGCTCCCATCCTACACCAACCGCTGTTCAATCCCTCTAGCATCTACTTTTCAAACACATGGAGTCCTTTCTGCCTCCTGAACTCATGAATTTTGTTCTTGTCTCTCTTTCATTGCGCTGAGTCTGTTCCTTCCAAGGGCAATGTCACCTCACTCTGGCTCTCAGATGGCTCCTTCCATCTCACGTCTGTGTGCACTGCTCTCTTAGCACCTACCACCATGGTGTGTAATGATTCTTTTCTCTCATTTCTGATGTGGATGCATGATTTACCTCTCTCATTGGACTGCGACACTTTGATGGAGTTCACCACCATGTCCTCCTTGCTTAAAATGGTATCCAGCTCTGAATTTGGTGGCACAAGCCTGTAATCCTAGCAATAAATAGGCTAAGGCAGGTGAATCACTATAAGTTCCAGGTCATTCTGAGCTATAGTATAAGATCCTGTCAAAAGAAAGAAAGAAAGAAAGAGAGAGAGAGAGAGAGAGAGAGAGAGAAAGGAAAGAAAGAAAGAAAGAAAGAAAGAAAGAAAGAAAGAAAGAAAGAAAGAAAGAAGAGAAGGGAGAGGGAGGGAGGGAGTCTGGAACATACTAGCATTCAATAAATGGCTGATGGATGAATCACTAGTGGTATTAGAAGAGACAGGAAAAAATCTAAAACAGGAAATACAATCACTTTCCTGCCTAAGGAGCTAACTAGAAACCTAATCATTTAATAATATTTTGAGCCTTTAATTTGTGTGTTCCAAAGTGCCAGAAAACACACGCACACAAAATAATAATAATTTACTTCCTTATTAGACTATAAAACTGTCTGAAGTTTCCATAATCTAGTTACAATTTACTTTAGGGGAGGAAATATAGATGCAAGCAAAACACAAGATGTATATTGGAGGTGTTTCCTGATGCTTTCCAAATCGCTAAGCTGACATCAAGTCCACCAGACTGGTGAGAACTGGAAATGTTACAGAGGGCTCCACAGAGGGCTCTAGAGATGGGCTGTAGGAGCAGTAAATACAGAACTGGGCCAGGTGCGAACTCCTGTTACACAAGAAACAACAGGAATATAACTGTAGGCGTGCGTGGTAAGATGGCTGAGGGAGGGCCAGTGTAAAGCACTTGCTCCATAAGCCTGAGAACCGGAGTCCAATCCCTGGAACTCACAGAAAGGTCAAGGAGAGAATCAACTCCACACTGCTGTCTTTTGACCCACACACATGCACTGTGGTATTAGCAGTTCCTGCACACACACACACACACACACACACACACACACACACACACACACACACACAAATAAATGAAATAAAATAGAAATGAAAGGTACTCCAAACACTGGAAGGAGCCAGGAGGTGGTAGTTTGTGCCTGTCATCCCAGCACTTGGGAGGTGGAGGCAGAATCAAGGAGTTCAAGACTAGCCAGTCGTTTACATGAGACCTTATCTCAACAAGCTAAAAACAAAATAGGGGGCAATGTCAGCTTTTACAAAACAAACAACTTAAAAAAGATGGAGTCATGGTGCTGTGGTGAAGCGTTCCTTTCCTGCATCCTAGAGTGCTAAGCAATCAGCCTATGCTCGCAGCTTCCTTTAAAATCCTATAAGCCAAAGAGAAATTCCCAGTCCAAGTCTCCCTCCCTCCTTCAGGATGGCCCTTTCCAAGTGCACAATGGAAGGCTGCTGACCTGCAGCTTTGCCCAACCTGGAACAGTTCTGCAGTTACTCCCTGTGCCCCGACAAGCCAGGGTCTGCTGGAGTCACCTTCACAGCCTCTACTCAGCCATGCTGCCTCCTTCCTCTTCCTCATGGACCTGTCCTGAGTGTTCTTTAATAAATTCTGTGTGTAATGGTCTTCTGCCTCCCAGGGAATCCAAGTAGGGATCAATCATTTTCAAACCCCACTACTCAAGCACTTGATAACATTCTAAACTGATATGAAAAATATATTTAAATTTAAATTTTAACTTTTTTAACAAAGTCATTTGATCGTGAAAGTTTCTTACCAAGGATGGTGTTAATTCACTCCTGTAGAAAAGAGAGAATAGTGAGAAGAAAATTCAAAATTAAAATTTTTATTATCCATTCAAAATATGGCAAATTTCCCCATACCTTGAGGGGAAATATAACTTTTTTTAAAGTCTGAATTTTTATTCACAGTGGTTTACATTGCTAAGCCCATATCAATACTTCTTTGAAAAGAAACCAGGAAAAAATAAGTTTACATAAAAGCCAAGTATCTGCATAAAATTCAAATAAAATATACTGTTTACATTTGTTAAATCTACACTAGAAGCAAAATTTATAGAACTCCAGAATGCAGTTCTCACAACCAATCAAAGTCATTTTAAAGCTAACTGAGAAGATGTCTCTGAGTTGTTACATATTGTTTGCAAGTTTAAGTGGATCACACTTGGGAATTAATACCTTTGGTAATGCACTATTGATAACAGCTTCCATTAAGACATCAAGGAATAATTTAAAAACACATGTACATGTGGTCAATGTGTAGATTATCCCAAGTACTCTAAGAGTCATCAATATGCTTTGAATGCAAACCACATATTAGGTGTTTTCCCTGTGCTCAAATCTTTACATAGATAAACCAACACACTTAAGGCATGAGCTGATTGCTACCTGAGGACAAAAATCCTGTAACTTTTACCCAGGATAGCCAAAAGAATCCTGTACAATAAAAGAACCTCTGGAGGCATCATGATCCCTGCCCAACCTCAAGCTCTACTATAGAGCTACAGTAATAAAAACAGCTTGGTACTGGCATAAAAACTGACATGTGGACCAATGGAATTGAATTGAAGACCCTGACATTAATCCACACACCTATGAACATATAATTTTTGACAAAGAAGCCAAAACTGTACAATGGAAAAAAGAAAGCATCTTCAACAAATGGTGCTGGCATAACTGGATATCAACTTGTAGAAGGCTGCAAATAGATCCATATCTGTCACCGTGCACAAATTAAGTCCAAGTGGATCAAAGATCTCAACATAAATCCAGCTACTCTGAACCTGCTAGAAGAGAAAGTAGGAAGTAGTCTTGAATACATTGGCATAGGAGATCACTTCCTAAATATAACACCAGTAGAACAGACACTGAGAGAAACAATCAATCAATGGGACCTCTTGAAACTGAGAAGCTTTTGTAGAGCAAAGGATATGGTCAACAAGGCAAAGTGACAGCCTACAGAGTGGGAAAAGGTCTTCACCAACCCCACATCTGACAGAGGACTGATTGGCGTCCAACGTGGGGCAAGAGTTTCCACCTAAAATCTGAGAAAAAAGATTCTAAAACGGAGCTAAAAAACAGCTTCCTAATTGTCTCTCTCAAATGAGTGGCAGCTGCCGGTTTGAGCTACTGGCGGGTTCCTAGCGTGCGCTTGACCTGCAGTATGGAGCCAGGGAATGAGGCCTCTGCAAGTGGCACATTAAGCTGCATGGTGGATTTAGCCTGTGCTAGTACAAAACAAAAAAAGAGGTTTCTGGGCTACACACTACTTTGATAAAAGCGTAGACCCACTATTTCTGAGAGTTACGGTTCCCAGAGCTGGTGGAAAACGGACCACCACCATGTTGGGAAGCTGAAGTGGGCGGAGCCAGCAGCCACAGCACCGTTTCAGTCTTAGAATGCTGCAGTTTAAAGCAATAGGTTCATAATAAGACTGATTCAGATGGAATAGTTTACAATGTGTGTAAAATGTACGTAGGCTTAAAAGGGAGAATATATAAACAGTTATATAAACAAATAGATAGTTTTTAAAAAATAAAGTCTTTAAAGAAACATTAAAGGTAATAAGCCACGTAAAGATGGCTATCACACAAAAAATCTGGATTATGTTGTCTTTCATATTCGTAACTGAAGAAAAACATTTGATTGTAAAAGCTGTTGAGTTATGCCAAAATGTAAATTTTAAAGGTACCTTGACTTCAAAATTTGGATATAAGGATATGTTGCTTTGGAAAAGAGTCTCTGCTTTTGTTTCCACAGAAAGCCAGAGGCTATGGATTTGTTCTAGATTAAGATACATCAGGTTTGACCAGCCAAGACCCTCTGAAAGGTCTCCAATGACACCATGGCCCAGATGATCCAACATCCAGAATGGTTTGAAGGCAACTGGCTCAGACAATACAGCCTCATGGACTATTCCAAAATCCTAAAAATTTTTTTGTGTCCCCATAAGATACAGCGCCCCCCTCCAGCAGGAAGTAGTAAGAAAAGCTACGCCCAAATTCCCAAATATACCAAGCTGGCTTTAGAGATGGAATTGGCTCACTTCCCCTCTAAACCCAGACATATTGCTTAAAAAAAAAATGGTTAAGAGATTCTTATGTCCCAAATCAGAAGAGCCCTCTGGTGTGGGACAGAGAAAAACCAATATTTTTATTTAAAACAGGTTGGTTATAAATACAATCTCTTTCTAAAAAAAGGGGGGGATAGTTTAGATATGATAGGATAAAAAGGTAGATTAATGAACCTACTTTTAAAGAGTAACAACTTGTTTAAAATGTTTTACATTGCTATAGATTTTAGTTTATTGATACAAATTTAAATTTAATTTTGTTGTACTGTATATATATTTCTATTCTTGTGTGAAGTATTATGTTTATGTAACTCATTTAAAATTGAAATGGATAATTAAAAAATAGATTAATAATTAGTCATTTATGATAATCATATTTGTAGCCATATTAGTTAAGTCTTCTAGGTATACATAGATATATTTCAGATAGATAGGTAGTTTCAAACACTTCAAAAACCTACAGAATATGGCATTTAAAATGTTTTAAAAATTTAGACTTTCTGGACAGTGAGACACGTCTGCTCCTGACAGCACCAATTTACTTCAGAGAAGAGTATGGGCATCAAAGACACTCCATATGGAGTTTATCTTCACCTTGACAAAAATAGCCATTTGGACAAGAAACTGTTCTTGCCTGGACTTCTTGATCAACTTGACATACAGGACCCATAGAAAGGTAACCACTGAACTTTGCTTGACAAAATGGTCCTTCAGGTTCCTGATTTGCAGAGAAAACTGCAAGACATTCTATAGGACACAAAAAAAAGTGAATGAGAGACTCTAGGCCTGCGGGCTGAAGACTGATGCCCCAACTTTACAAGAGAACTTTGAATGACTGTCCAGGCTGTCAGCTGTCTCTGTCTACCCTACAAGACTCCCAAAAGTTGCTTACATCCTTCTCCCATTTCTCAGGTAGTATTATATCCTTCTGAGGTCTTTGATGTGGTTAAAGACTAGATACTTACAATTTTCCTTAGTTATGATAAAAGATAAGTTAGATATAAAACCTTAAACTCACAAATATAAGATAGATATCTTCTTTTATATTGTAACTATAATTCTTACTCGATAATTATTTTGTTATATGTAATATTACTATGTTGAAGTTAAAACCTTCCTTTTTAAAAAAGAAAAAAAAAGGGGAAGTGCTGTGGCTATCGCTCTATATAAATAAAGCACTGATTGGCCAGTGACCAGGCAGGAAGTATAGGCAGGACAAAGAGAGAGGAGAATTGAGGAAGGAGGAAGGAAAGAGAGACCGGCTGGAGCCACCGCCAAGACAAGGAAGATGTAAAGTACCGGTAAGCCACAAGCCACATGGCAAAGTAAAGATTAATAGAAATGGGCTGAATATAAGAGTGAGAGCTAGACAATGATAGGCCTGAGCTAATGGCCAAGTAGTTTAAATAACGTAAGAGTCTGTGTATTTATTTTATAAGTGGGCTCCGGGACTGGCGGGACTTGGCGGTGGGAGCTGGAGAAAAATTCTCCAGCTACAACTGATATCCAGAATATATAAAGAACTCAAGAAATTAGATATCAAAATGCCCAACAGTCCAATTAAGAAATGGGCTATAGAACTAAACAGAGAATTCTCAGCAGAGGAAACTCAAATGGCTGAAAGACATTTAAGGAATTGCTCAACATCCCTAATTATCAGGGAAATGCAAATCAAAATGGCTCTGAGATACCACCTTACGCCTGTCAGAATGGCTAAGATCAAAAACACTGAAGACAGCTTATGCTGGAGAGGGTGTGGAGCTAGGGGAACTCTCCTCCACTGCTGGTGGGAATGCAAGCTTGTACAACCACTTTGGAAATCAATATGGCGCTTTCTTAGAAAATTGGGGATCAATCTCCCCCAAGATCCAGCTATACCACTCTTGGGCATATACAGTATTTTTTTAAATGGGTAACTTGACAGTAGGTGAGCATGAGCGCCCTCTGTTGATTACTGGTTTAGATGAACATTCACCAACCTCACTACACACTGTGACCTTCCAAGGCCTCAGAAGTGGCTCCAAGCATGGATGGGGAAGGCATGCTAGCTGAGCCCAAGGCCTGGCCATCCATTCTCTACCTGTGTGACCTCAGGTAAATGAGTGTATTCCCTGCTCCATTTTCTTTCTATTTAATTTTTATTTTAATTTTTTTCATTTTACATACCAACCACAGTTCCTCCTCCCACCCACCCCCACATCTTCTCCTTCACCCCCCATCCACTCCTCAGAGAGGGTAAGGCCTCCCATGGGGAGTCAACAAGGTCTGGCACATCAAGTTGAGGCAGGACCAAGTCCCTCTCCCCCTGAATCAAGGCTGAGCAAGGTATCCCACCATAGGGAATGGGCTCTAAAAAGCCAGTTCATGCACCAGGGATAAATCCTGGTCACACTGCCAGGGGCCACACAAACAGATCAATCCACACAACTGTCACCCACATTCAGAGGGCCTAGTTTGGTCCCCTGCAGGCCCCCCAGCTGTCAGTCCAGAGTCTGTGAGCTCTCCCTAGTTCTGGTCATCTGTCTCTGGGGGTTTCCCCATCATAATCTTGACCCCCCTTGCTCATAGAATCCCTCCTCCCTCTCCTCGACTGGACTCCAGGTCCTCAGCCCAGTGCGTGGCTGTGGGTCTCTGCATCTGTTACTGGATGAAGGCTCTGTGATGACGATTAGGGTAGCATCAATCTGATTACAGGGGAAGGCCAGTCTAGGCACCCTCTCCACCATTGCTAGGAGTCTTAAAAAATTGGGAATCAATCTGCCTCAAGACCCAGCATTACCACTCTTGGGCATATAGCCAAAGGATGCTCAATCATACCACAAGGACACTTGCTCAGCTATGTTCATAGCAGCATTATTCCTAACAGCTAGAATCTGAAAACAACCTAGATGCCCCTCAACCAAAGAATGGGTAAAGAAAATGTGGTACATTTACACAATGGAGTGTTATTCAGTGGTAAAAAAAAAAAAAAAAACAAAAAAAAAACAATGAAATTTGTAGGCAAATGGATGGAACTAGAAAAAAATCATCCTGAGTGAGATAAACCAGACCCAGACAAACAAGTTATGTACTCACTCTTAAGTGGATACTAGATGTAAAGCAAAGGATAGCCAGGCTACAGTCCACAACCCTAGAGAAACTAGGTAATAAGGAAGACCGTAAGAGGGACAGGCATGAATCACCTTGGGAGGGGGAAATAGATAAGATCTCGTGGACAAACTAGGAGGCGGGATAGAGGGAAGGAGATGAGGGATGAGAACATGAGGGAATGGGATGGTCGAGTGCGGGGAGGGAGAGAGAGGGAGGGCAGAAAAAGAGATATCTTGATAAAGGGAGACATTCTGGGATTAGGGAGAAACCTGGCACTAGGGAAATTCCCAGGAATCCACAAGGACGACACCAGCTAAGACTACTGCTCTATTTTTTGATGATAAGGTTTGGTCTCATGGGGTGACTATGAGAACTGTCAGTTACTATGCACAAAAGTCTTAGGACTGTGCCTAAAGTATAAAAAGCAATAGTCACGCTGTAGCTGAAGTTTTCTCCAGTCCTGCCTGGCCCATGGTCAGGACAAATGTCTCTCACCTACCAGTCCCGCAGCCGCTCAGACCCAACCGAGTAAACACACAGAGACTTATATTGCTTACAAACTGTATGGCCGTGGCAGGCTTCTTGTTATCTAGTTCTTATATCTTAAATTAACCCATTTATGTTAATGTATATGTCACCATGTGTTCCATGGCTTTACTTGCTGCCTTTACATGCTGCTCCCTGGATGGCAGGCTGGTGTCTCCTCCCACTCCACCTTCCTGTTCTCCCAATTCTCCTCTCTGCTAGTCCTGCCTATACTTCCTGCCTGGCTACTGGCCAATAGCTTACTAGTATCTTACATGTTGGTACTCATGGCGGCGGCTGGCAGCCTCTCCTGACTCAGTCTTCCTGTTCCCAGAATTCTCTTCTCTGCTTGTCCTGTCTGTACTTCCTGCCTGGCTACTGGCCAATTAGTGTTTTACTTATCAATCAATCATCCACAGCATCACCCTTGACAGACAAATCCAGTGTTTAGTGTCTACTACTTACAATGAGTTTCTTTGTGAATGTCATTCCACGGGCAGGCCAAGCACTCAGTCCTGCTCTTGGGAAGGTTAACTGGGATGGATAGTCAAGTTCCCTTGCTATTAGGTGAACCAGGGCACTTGTCAGGTACTGGCCTATCTCATCAAATAATTCAGCAATTTGTATCTTACAGTAATGAACATTCCAGAAGACCATATCTAGGGCATGATGGAATAAATACACTGGATGAGTCTCTGGAGAAGAGCAGCAAAGACAGCTAGATAAAATATCCAAACTGCCTTTCAATTGGATTGCGGAACTATGAAGGAGGAAATAAAGGGGTGATTCTGTAGCCTGACCCAACACCATGTGCATCTTCCCCTAATAAACTGGACTTGCCAGCAAGACCGTGCTTGTTGCCAGCCGAGAAGCTGATGAAGAACCAGTTGGCAGCCTGAAGGCCGGGTCAGTGTTCTGTAGCCTGTCTCGGGCACAAATTGAAGGAAGAGACAAAAAATCGCTAGGATTCAAGGAATAACTTTAATGTTTTTTTAATCACAATTATCAATGCTGGAGAGACAGTTCTTTTAGTGAAGTGGCTGCCCTGTAAGCATGGGGACCTGAGTTTAATTCCCAGAACTCGTAAAAATGCCAGATGTGGTGGTACATGCTTGTAACCCCAGAAGTGGGGAGCCATCCTAATCTCATCAGTGGGTCTCAGGCCAGTGAGAGACAAGCAAGGTGGATAGCACCTGAGTGCCATTACACCTCAGGGTGACCTTTGGCTTCTATGTGCACTTGCTAGCACACACACATGCCTTCACCCTTGCACACATGAACATGCACACACACATATGCAAGCATACAAACACAAAAAATTAAAATTATTGTACAAGTTCCTTGTAAACAAAAATAATAAACTTGTAAGCAAAGATAGGCTATTGCTACTTACTTGATTTGCAACTTAGACAAAGACAGTAAGGCCATAGGTAAATGCATTTATGAGAACAGATATCCATTATCAGTGCAATGAAGAAAATTATGTTATCTTCTCTAGGATATTAGCATAGCGTTAGATAAGATGACATCTGTTTATAATACAAAGTATCCTGACAAACTAGCACCACCCCAAAAGGATTTAGACAAAAGTCCTTCAAAGGGTCCCCTTTACCATTAGGGCAAGGCAACTGTGAACCATAGTTGCTTTACTTCCACACTGTACGGGAACTCTTGGCTACTAATGAGATATAAGAAGTGAAATGTGAAAAAAAAAATGTGAAGAAAAATAGGCAAAGCTCATTTTTCCAGACTGTCATGTTTGACAAAGAAAACACCAAAGAATCATCAGCTATTTAGATGTTTATGCAAATGTGCATATCAAATAGGCAGGATTAAAGTCAATATGAACTAATTAAGTTAATCCCATTTGTTGTCATATACATATCTCAGTGGTTTCATTAAAAAAAAATTTGTTTCTCATAAGGATAATTAATAGAGAGCAGGTGCAAGAGGGGCCCAGCTCATTGCAGTCACTTGGGAACTCAACTGCCGAGAGATGCCCCCTTACACAGCATGTGACTTCCAAAGATGTCAGAGCATGAACATCCCACAGCACACCAGGAATGGAAAGTGGAGGCTCTAACTGTGGTGGCCCTAAGCCAGAACCCAGCACGGTGAACAGATACTTGCTCACACTGCACTCCAGAAGTCAGTCACATGGGGCCATACCTAATTGGAAGGAAAGCTGGAGTGTGGGGAGAAAGGGGAACGGCCTCAATAGAAAGCAAGGTTATCCTGCCACACAGACTGGTTGATAGAAATAGCGGCTAAGACAGCATGGAACTGGTAGTCACGGTCTGACCACTGGAACACAAGCATAAAACTGAAGGCAGCCTACTCTAAATAAGGAAGCCCAGCACATGACGGAGGGAAGGCAGACAGTGAAGGTCATGGGCACACAGAGACAATGCCGGAAGTGGTACTCAGCATTTTGGTTGTGCAATGGATAAAAACAGTAAGTTGAATACATACTACACCATACAGGAAAATCGTTGACTTCAATTCTAATTAGATGGATGAAGCGTGAACCTCATTAGTCTTATCAATAAAAACCAGGAGCTAGGGGGGCCGGAGAGATGACTCAATGGTTAAGAGCACTGGATGCTCTTCCAGAGGACCCGGGTTCAATTCCCAGCACCCACAGGGCCGCTCACACATGTCTGTAACTCCAATTCTAGAGGATCTAACACCCTCATACAAACATACATGCAAACAAAACACCAAAGCTCATAAAACAAAAATAAATAAAAAAAATTTAAAAACAAAACAAAATAGGAGCCAGATATCAGAGTAAAAACCTGGAAGATTAGAAAAGGAAGGGAGCAGCCACAGTCACTTCCTCTCTGCTCCAACCAAAAGGGCCGAGATACTATCTCCATCCCACCTTATCACTTCCCCTCTCCCCTCCCAAGTGCTGGGATTAGTGAGGCACCACTGCCTGGCTTCTATGGTTAACTAGTGGCTAGCTCCGCCCTCTGATCTCCAGGCAAGCTTTATTTGTCAGAACACAAACAGAATATCAGACAACAGATGGAAGTGTTAAATGTGAAGGCATACATTTAAACAGTAAACTTAAGTGTAAAACTAAACATTTTGGGGAACACGGTTGTGCTCTCTAGTTTTTTGTCAACGTGACACAAGCTAGAGTCATTTGAAAGGAGGGACCTCAATTGAGAAAATAAGACTGGGCTGTAGGCATTGTGCCTGTTGGGCATTTTCTTTATTGAAGATTGATGTGAGAGAGCCTAGACCATTGTGAGTGATGCTACCCTAGGTAGGTTGTCCTGAGATATATGGGGAAACAAAGTAAGCAAGCTACAGAACAGTGTTTCTCTGCGTCTCTGCTTCAGCTCCTGCCTCCAGGTTCCTGGTTCCTGTACTGACTTCCATCAGTGACTGGGTATGACCTGGGAGCTGTGTGACAAAATAAACCCTTTCCTCCCTACACTGCTTTTGTTCATGGTGTTTTATCACATCAATAGAAAGCAGACTAAGTCAATGGGGAAAAAACATCTTTGAGGGTAGGGCAAGAGACCTTAGATGCTTAAAAGGAAACTCAGACACTTAAGGAGAAGATTGACTAATTTAACTCTTTTAAAAGTGAGACTTTCAGAGGCCTGGAGAGCTAGCTCAGTGGCCACTAGCCTGAAAGCCTGACAGCCATGGAAAGTAGAGAAAAAGATGTGATTCCAGTGAAGTTGTCCTCTGACCTCCATATATGTGCCATGGCACACATGTACCTGAATATCCTCACACACACCCAAATGCACACAAATAATAAATAAAACAAAATTTACAAAATTGAGACTTTCCATTTATGCAGAAAGCACTAGAAGGACATGAGATGGCACAAGACAGAAGAAGATACTCGATACCTTTACAAGAGATAAAAGCTTAGTATCTGAATATGTAAAGGATGCCTGTAGCTCAATGTGAAAAGAAAAAAAACTCAATATAAAAATGGGTGAAAGATCTAAAAAGGCCGTCACAGAAGAGAAAAGATGTGGAAAATTCACCACTTCCATCAATAATTAGAGAAATTCACATTAAAAAGCACAGTAGGATGGTCATGATGACTCACACCCATCATCCCAGCAGTCAGGAGGTACAAGCAGCAGGAGTGGGAGTGTGAAAGCAGCCTGAGCTACATAGCGAGATCTGTCTCAAAAAATGCCAACCAAGCAGTCAGTAGAGCACAGACTGGGGTCGTTGTCAGTGGCAGAGCACTTGCCTGGGTTCAGTCCCAGCACCAGCTCACATCTATCAGACCATCACATGTTGAACAATAAATTCTACAGCATAGAGTTGCTGGTAGTTTAAATTGGTACCATTACTTTAGAAAACTTTTGGACATTATCTCATAAAGCAGAGTATGTACAACAGTAAAGGCCTGGGTTGAACACTAAGCCCATCTGTGGTGATATTGTGTTCCCCCAAATATTGTGCACCCTAATAAACTTATCTGGGGTCAGAGAACAGAACAGCCACTAGACATAGAGGTCAGAAAATGGTGGCACACACGCCTTTAATCCTAGCATTCAAAAGGCAGAGATCCGTCTGGATCTCTGTGAGTTCTAAACCACACTGGAAACAGCTAGGCATGGTAACAAGAGCCTTTAATCCCAGGAAATGATGGCAGGAGGCAGAAAGGTATATAAGGTGCGAGGACCAGAAACTAAAGCTGGTTAAGCTTTTAGGCTTTTGAGCAGCAGTTCAGCTGAGATTCATTCTGGATGAGGACTGAGAGGCTTCCAGTCTGAGGAAACAGGATCAGCTGAGGAATTGGCGAGGTGAGGAAGCTGTGGCTTGTTCTGCTTCTCTGATCTTCCAGCATTTGCCCCAATACCTGGCTCCAGGTTTGTTTTTACTAATAAGACCACTTAAGATTCGTGCTACACCCATCATAACCAATGATGACAACAGCTAAGATTAATAAACATGCAACTGAACCACCTGTATCAGCCACTTGCACCAATGACTTAGGTGAATGTAATCAAATACACAAGGGTGAACACTCCTCCATTGCTGGTGGGAGTGCAACCTTGTACAGCCACTCTGGAAATCAGTATGGCAGTTTCTCAGAAAATTGGGAATCAACCTACCTCAAGACCCAGCTATACCACTCTTGGGCACATAGTCAAAAGATGCTCAATCATACCACAAGGACACTTGCTCAACCATATTCATAGTAGCATTTTTCTTAATAGCCAGAACCCAAAAACAACCTAGATGCCCCTCAACCAAAAAATGGATAAAGAAAATGTGGTACATTTACACAATGGAGTACTACTCAGTGGTTTAAAAAAAAATGAAATCATGAAATTTGTAGGCAAATGGATGGAACTAGAAAAAATCCAGACTCAGAAAGACAAACATGGTATGTACTCACCCATAAGTAGATATTAGATGTAAAGCAAAGGATAACCAGACTGCAATCCACAACCCCAGAGAAGCTAGGTAAAGAGGAGGACCCTGAGAGGGACACACATGGAGGGCCCCAGAAAGGGAAGCGATCTTAACTAAGATCTCTTGGGCAAACTGGGAGGGGGTACAGGGGAAGGGATGGGCGATGGGAATGGGAGGGACTGAGATGGCAGAGTAGAGGGAGGGACGGAGAGGGAGAGCAAAGAAAGAGATGTCTTGACAGAGGGAGACATTACGGGGTTAGGGAGAAACCTAGTGCTAGGGAAATCCCCAGGAACCCACAAGGATGACCCCAGCTAAGATTCCTAACAATAGTGGAGAGGGTGCCTGAACTAGCCTTCCCCTGTACTCAGATTGGTGACTATCCTAATTGTCATCATAGAACCTTCATCCAGTAACTGATGGAAGCCGATGCAGAGGCCCACAGTCAAGCACTGGGTGGAACTCCTGGAGTTCAGTTGAAGAGAGGGAGGAGGGATTATATAAGCAAGAGGGGTGGTCAAGATCATGATGGGGAAAAACACAGAGACAGCTGACCCGAGCTAGTGGGAGTTCTTGGACTCTGGACTGACAGCTGGGGAACCTGCATGGGACCGAACCCTCAATGTGGGTGACAGCTGTGTGGCTTGGTCTGTTTAAGGGGTCCCTGGCAATGGGACCAGGACTTATCCCAGGTACATGAACTGGCTTTTTAAAACCCATTCCCTAGTGTAAGAGCTAGTCAGTAGTTAGCCTAAGCCAATGGCTGAGCAGTTTTAGTTAATATAAGCTTCTGAGTGATTATTTTATAAGTGGGCTTTGGGACTGCGGGGACTTGGCGGGACCCGAAGAGAAACTGTCCAGCTACAAAGGGATACCTTGCTCAGCCTTGATGCCGAGGGGAGGGGCTTGGTCCTGCCCCAACTTGGTGTTGACTCCCCAAGGTGCCCGACATGTGTTGACTCCCCAAGGAGGACTTCCCCATGAGGAGAGGATGGAGGGTTGGGTGAGGGAAGTGGGGGGCGGGGGTGTAGCTAGAGTTTTCCTGCCTGGCCCACGGTCAGGGCAAATCTCTCTCACCCACCAGTCCCACAGCCACTCAGACCCAACCAAGTAAACACAGAGACTTATATTGGTTACAAACTGTATGGCCGTGACAGGCTTCTTGTTAACTGTTCTTACAGCTTAAATTAATCCATTTCTATTAATCTATACCTTGCCACATGGCTCGTGGCTTACCGGCATCTTCACATGCGGCTTGTCATGGTGGCGGCTGGCAGTGTCTCCCTCACCCAGCTTCCTGTTCTCTCAATTCTCCTCTCTGTTAGTCCCGCCTATACTTCCTGCCTGGCCACTGGCCAATCAGTGATTTATTTATTGACCAATCAGCAACACATTTGACATACAGACCATCCCACAGCATGGGGGTTGGGAGAAGGGGATGGAGGGGGAACTGTGGATGGTATATAAAATGAAAAAAAATAAAGAAGTCATGTGAACCTAAAAATTACATGAAGAAAATTAAAAGTAGTACTTATATCTTTAAAAAAAAAAAAAAACCACAAGGGTGATAACGTGGTTGGGTGAGTGCCTTGGAAATCAGATTTTCTGGCCTCTAATCTTGTCTCTGATCACTTAACTGATCACGTAGTAACTGTCATCCCTGGGCAAGACAACCAATGAAGGTCTGCTTTACCATCTATAAATGAGAATAGTGCGGGCGAATATTTAGTGAATGTCTTTGTCATTATGGTTACTAATTCAATGAGAATTGTAGAGGAGATGAAGACAAAGGAAGACCAGGGTAGCCCAGCCTGGAATGGCCTCCACTCAGCAAACTTAGACTTCATGTAATATCTGATTTTACTGTCCTCTCAGAACTGTGACAGAGGCCACAGATGAGTCCCAGGGAAAAGTCACACTTGGCATATTTGTTTTTCTTAGCCTGAACAAAGTGTTCTTAACAATTTTACCTAAGTTAGAAAAGGAATTTCATAAATCCTACATCCAGTTTCTGAGCATAAATGTAGAAAATGAAGTCACTACTATTTTAAAAGCTATTTGCTAGTAAAACACATTCACATTCCCATCTCCAGTGAAATTAAATCTTGCCTTTCAAATAAAGGTCTCTGGCAGAACCATTCAACAACACCTTGGTTCCAAGCAGGGTTTTTCCCTTTGGTACAGAACACACTGTACCCTAGTCAGAAAATTACTGATTTAATTTTAAAGGGGAGACAGTTAAATCATATAACTTCTGAGCACATTTAAAAATATCTACACCACATCATTAAAGAGAAAGGAGCATTTGTGAGCACTTCCACTTTGAAGGTTTTATGATAAGCAGAGATCATAAAAGATAGTGTGTGTGTGTGTGTGTGTGTGTGTGTGTGTGTGTGTGTGTGTGTGTGATGGGGTGTGTGTGTGACATGGAGTGTAGAACTCAAGATAATAAAGATTTGACCACAGCATCTACAATTGATCTCTGATGGAATTTAAGGGATTACCATGTCATTAAATATCAGCTTTAATGGTTGAATATTCCCTATAAATATGTTTACCTGACTCTCAGTATTTTCAACTTTTAATAGTTTTTTACATTTATTTATTTGTGTGTGAGAAGGAGGAGATATGTGGAGAGAGAGAGAAGGAGAGAACATATACCATCACTTTTGTGGTGGTCAGAGGAAAACTTGTGGGAACTGGTTTTCTGTTTCCTCAATGTCAGTCCTGGGGACCATCAAGCTCATCTGGTCAGGCTTGGTGACAAGTGTCTTTACTCACTGGGCCGTCTTCCTGACCCCTACTTTGAGTTTCTCTCTATGTATGTGATTGGTTCTTTCAAAAGAGATTAAAGAATAAATATGAAAAAATCTTTTGGGTATTTTTGTCTCATCTTGATCCCATTCTGTGCAGCTCCAACTTGGGTTCTGCTTTTGTCCCTGTACCTGGTAGAATCCAAACAGGAGAAGTTGCTTTCACTAGGTTGAGCATAGTGAGTTCTCAGTCTGGTTGCAGGTGTGAGTTTGTCTAAACATTTGCACAGGTGTTTGAATTTTTCCAAATCATTTGGAATCAAGAATTGAAGGTAATCTCTTTTTTTTCTCTTTCCAGTAAAACTGGAGAGAAATGGTACCCATGTATCAACTTCATTGCCACATTTCTGACCATTCAAGAACCCACTGTGGAATTAAGATATAAGAAATAAAGCAAGGATCATGGACCACCTCCAGACTTCATATTCTATGTGCATACACAACTCAGCTGAGCCCCAGGAAGCCTTCCTGAGTTCACACCTGTCCTCTTGAGTTTGTATCACACAGATTTTAAGAGGGATGTCTCCTAGAACCATGTGGAATGTTATTTTGAATTTTTAACTTATGTACATGGTGTCATAGAATATAAATTCATAAATTCTCCTGTAACTTACTTTGCTCAGAACTATATGTACAGAGTCACTATAGACATGCATAAGGTTCATGGCCATCATCACCAAGTAACATCCCACTGTATAAATACACCGTGAGTAATGCCCTGGCCTGGTGACTGCTGTGAATATTTATTCACTGACGTGTGTCAACATTGTGTATTGCTTCCCTCATGCTGTGATAAAATATCTGAAAAAAAAAACAACCTAAGGAATCCAGGCATAGTGGCACACACCTTTAATCCCAGCGCAGAGGCAGAGGCAGAGGCAGGCAGATCTCTGAGAATTCAAGGCCAGTCTGGTTAGTCTATACAGAGATTTCCAGGACAGCCAAGGGCTACATGATGAGACCTATCTTTAAAAAAAAAAAAAAAGGTTTATTTTGGCTCACAACTCATTTGAAAGCAGTGTTCACTACGTCAGGGAAAGCATGGCAGTGAGCTCACAAGGCAGCTGGGCACACTACACCCTCAGTCAGGAGGTAGGAAGATGAATGATTGCACTCAGCCAGCTTTTTCCTTTTCCCCTTTTCCTCGGTCCAGACCTGGGCCCATGGGATGCTGAGTCCCACATTCAGGGTGGCTGTTCTCTACCAGGTCAAACTGTCTGGAAACACCCTGAGGTATATCATCCCTCACAGTCATCTCCAGCTTTTCATGTGACATCACCCCCCAACCCTTGATACTGCCTTTGATCTGCTCTTCCCTTGTGACTTAACTCTTTATTCTAATTGTTAAATTGATTTCTCTGCTTCCTAACATTTCTACCTGTTTGGGTATTCTCTTCCAAAACTTGTCCTGTACACCAACCTCTTTTTCTTTTTCCCATGACACTTTCCCCCTCCTCTCCTTCCTCCTCCTCCTCTCTATACTTCTTCCTTTTCCACTTTGAACATCATCAAATTAATCAAGCTTTTTCTTTATGGCCTAATAAGTTCTTCCTTGCCCTCAGGTCATAAAGAAATCTACCTATATGTTCATCTCTGGTAATTCTACCTTTCAAATTATTCCACTGAGAATTTGTCTTTATGTGGAGAGTGAATTTCATTTTGTTTTTCCCTGGAGGGTACTGAAATGTCTGGCACTATTTATTGAATAGTGTATCTTTCACCCACAGGTCTGCCCATTTGCACAGGCATGAATCAATTTTCTGTATGCAGCGTGTGGCTTCCTGTTCTTTTGTTCTGGAAGAAGTTTGTTTCTTTTCATTGAAATGGTCCCCTTAGTAGCCATGGCTGGAAAAGCCAGTGGATGGTAATCTTCCTTACAAGAGTGGGAAAAATACATGCTTGTTTTGAATAATAATGTAAAAAACATGCAATTCATTTTCCTCCACATTTAGAAGATACTGTATTGCCTGCTGAACCCCACAGTCAGAAGCATGCATGGGAAGTTAACTAGGAGGCTTCCTTTATACCTAATCTTACCATCTACAGTTTTATAGTTTTCCCTATTATCTTTGATGATGTGAGTTAATATAAAGTTCCTAGACACAGGTGTTTACGTTGCTTGAGGTTCTGTATGCCTTTTCAATTTTAAGATTTCTTTTTAACAATATTGTGATTCCTTGGGACAGCATTTCTCCCCAGACTCTTCCCTTCCTCTGGGAACTCTCATTGGTTGTTTACTGATGTTTCTCAAGTGTCCTCCTGTCACTTATTTCCTTCCTCTTGTATTTCCCATCTCGTCTCTCTGCAACACATTCTATACGGCTCCTACCAATACCCTTTACTCTTCCATATCTCTTCACTACATCCATTCTACTGTTAGTCATTACCATCTTTATTGCTCATTTTTAAAATACGGCTGCACTTTTTGTTG
The DNA here is from genome assembly GCF_949786415.1 of Peromyscus eremicus. Classification (NCBI taxonomy): domain Eukaryota; kingdom Metazoa; phylum Chordata; class Mammalia; order Rodentia; family Cricetidae; genus Peromyscus; species Peromyscus eremicus. Next base: position 4,356,290 of record NC_081425.1, on the reverse strand, counting down.
TTGTTAAATCCACCTGTTGCTTTCTCTCTGCTCTGGACTCTTCCAGATGCCTCTGGCTGTCCTCTCTCTCATATCTACAATAAAAACCTTCCACTCAACCATACCGTGGAGTGATCATGTTGTCTGTTTACATGAGTACTTCTGAGTACTGGGTATTATTCAGTACTTCTACAGCATTCTCTGTGTCCCCACCTTACTATCCAGGCTTCCCTCATTTCTTCTTCCTCTTCAAGCTCACTAAAATCTGCCCCATTGTGTTGTGGAATAACCTTTTTGTACACTGTGAAGATATGTTGCTCTCGTTGGTTTAATAACGAGTTAAATGGCCAATAGCTAGGCAGGAAGAGGTTATGTGGGACTTGCAGACAGAGAGAGAGCACTGGGATGAAGAAGGGTGGATTCATCAGGAGACTCAAGGAGAAGCAAGATGAACATGCCATGTTAAAGAAAGGTACTGCCACATGGTAGAACATAGATAAGAAATATGGGCTAATTTAAGTTGTAAGAGCTAGTAAGTAACAAGCCTAAGCTATTGGCCAAGCATTTATAATTAATAATAAGTCTCTGTGTGATTACTTGGGAGCTGGCTGGAAGGACAGAATATTATGCCTACACTATGGTTAAAAATTTATTTTTAAGGTCTAAAACCTTCTCAACATCTTCCAAAATCCCCACATTGGAATTAATTTCTGCCTTCTTCTTCCTCCTACACAGACTTCCTTCATATTTCTATCTTAACACCAGCCTGTCTGTCTCACATTGCTATCTACAACTTTGCTTCTGTGCCTGTTTTATTTGCTAAGACCAAGCACAATGTCCTCTGCACCAGAGTTGCAACAAATATTTGTCCAAGGAAACTGGATGAAAATGAACTACAAAGAGTTTATCTCTTTCAGATTCCAATTTTTACTTCTCCACTCAATATTTATCTTTAAAACAATAGTTTTGTGACTGAGTCAAGCCTTGGAAAGAAAAAAGAATTAAATCTTGAATTTCCTTTTCAGTGTTGAAGAGGAAGCCCATAAATGACACCATCCTGAAAGAGAGGAACTAAATCCACAAGCGTGGGGCCACAGAACAAAAGGAAATCCTATTTCCTAATTTCCAAGTGGTTGATCCATGCTATTGAGTTAAATCAATAAAACATGGCATGGGAGATGCTCAGCTAGTAAAGGCTTACCACCAACCCTCATGACTGGAGATTTGGGGGGAATCCCTTACTAGGGGCCATATGATACCAGGGAAATTACACACACACACACACACACACACACACACACACACACACACACGAGTTCTTAGTCTTGTTAATAAAAGAGTTTTAAAAAAGACTTGAGAACAATTTTGTCAGTGTTTAAAAGGAATATACCCCAGGGCAAGAAAACTTTAAATCTCAACAACTCCCGAGAAGAGGGGAATGGAGGGGAGAAGGGGGGAAAAGGCCATGCTTGTTTTTGTTTTTAACTTTTTGAGTTAAATTGGCAAGGAGTTTAGCCACTTTGGAGTAGGTAGCAATGCGGTAAGGAGATAGCTTCAGAGAAGAGAGGAAATTCAAAGTATCAGGAAAAGAATACTAAAGAAAGAGACAAGAGACAAAAACAAGAAAAAGAAAAGTTGCACCTTTCCAAATAAGAAAGGTGGGCAGATCCAACAAACCCTGTAACGACCTCGTGGTGGCTTGTGGGGACTATGCAATGGGGCAGGACTTCTGTGAAGGAAATGTCCAGGATCTCATTAAGGCAACTATTGCTTTTTCCAACTCTCTGGAGTGGTTTAAGGCAAGCCCACCTTCATTGCCTCCCAAGTTTCCCTGCTTCCGTGTTGACAGGTCTGTTGGTGTTCCCTTTGTTCAGGACTTACTTAGGCAGCCATGTTGGTGAGACCTCATGGGTCTAGCCTCTGACATTTCCAGGAGACACCCCCTCCCAGAACATTCCCTATTCCTCTGGCTCTCACAATCTTTGTGGATTCTCTTCTGCAGTGCTCTCTGAGCCTTAGGTGTGAAGATGTGTGGCTTGTGTTGTAGGTGCATCAGCTGGGACTGGATCTGAAACTCTGCTTTGGGTCCTTTGTTGTCTTCTGCGATTGTCTTTGTCTGTTGAAAAGAGAAGTTTTGTGAGGGTTGGGAGCCAGGCTGATCTGTGGTATAAGGATAATATCCGGACTGCAGTTAGGAATTACGCTGGTTCAGTAAAGTGAACGAAGAGCTGCCGGCAACTAAGAAGTGCTGCAAGTGGGAGAAAGAGCCTTCTCTAGGGAAGAGCACGCCAACTGGTTACCGAATGTTCATCCCTGAAAACATGTAACAGTATGTGGACGAGAAGGCTGTGTTTACATACTATATCACACACTAAATGAATAATTTAAAAAGTAAAAACAATGACAGCAAAATAAAGGGCTTGGGAGTCCTGTGGGTGGTTTCAACAGTGGCGAAGGGAGAATGAAGTAACTTTCAGTCAAGTCCACTCGGTTCCCTCCTCCAACGGAAAGAAAGAAACCGGCGTCCACACAAAAGCCAGCTGTAGGTTTATCTGTTCAACAACAGTGAGTCAGCCACTCACAGCATCTTTCACAGTAATTCTCAAAGAGAAGGCTGCTACCTGTTTACATAGTCAGCCTTTGGCTTAAATACTTGTCTTTAAGTCTCAAGAATGCTAATTCCTGGGTGTTTCCATTCCTTTCCTCACCAAATTCAGGAACGTCCTTGCTTTTCAGCTAAACATTCACCAAATATTGACAGAGGTCCAAATCCTGGGCTGACAGCTAGAGGCCAAATGATGTAGCAAAGCAGGCCTGACCCCTGACCTCATGGAGCTTCCTTTCCTTTGGGAGAGACAGACACGAAGATAATTTCAAGGACAGATGTGGATTTCCAGCTGTCAAAGGGACTCTTGTGGAAGGGTAGATTTCTGAGGCAGCTTAAAAGGGACGGGAGGAGAGAGAGCCTGGACTTGGCCTTTCAGCAGACAGGACCACGTTTGTTTGCACACTCAGAAAGGCAGCCTCTCTCCTACACACACGGTTGCTGCCAGAGGAAAAAGATGGCTTTGACAGACAGTTTGTAGTGCACAGCCCACGTTGTACACAGCTTGTATCCCACATTTCCTTCCGGTAGCCTCTCCTTGCCTGGCTCTAAGAAAAGATGGGAAGTCTATCTTTTAGCAGGACAATGCCATTCCAAACCCAAGAGAGGTATGTAAAATGGGGATGTACATTCTTTCTTAGCTACTTTATGCGGAGGAGAATTGTCGTCGGAGGGGAGTTCTGGGTCTGCTGAAGGATGGGGAGGGGGTTCCTCTGGTCAATTAGCAGGAGAAGAGTTTTAACTTGATCAGCATGCAATTGCCATCCTGCATTCTTGGAGAGACTTCTGAAAAATAAGTTCGAAGGCTGTAAGCAGATGAGTTGGCCAGAGTAAAACTGAGAGATTTCTGGGGAGGTGAAGAGAGGGTGGGTGGTAGAAGAGGGACACAGAGTGAACCGTGAGAGGAAATGGGCACAGTGTTAATTCAGGGTGACGGGGACTGGTCCCACTGCCAGGAGCACTGCCCCAAAGTGAGCTGGCAGAAGCCACAGGGAGCTGCAGAGCAAAGAAGGCAGGAAACGAGAAGCTGGAAGACCAATGAGAAGAACGGCACCTGGGTTAAGGGCTGAAGGCTCCTTGCAGCCAGAGTGTCTACGAGGTCTTTGCAGATGTATGAGGAACAAACGCATCTGCTGTAGGGTGAGAGTCACTGGGAGAGCCCATGTGGGACATTTTTGGGGATACATGGTGTGGTGGTTTGAATAGATATGTGGCCCTCATAGACTCATGTGTTTGAATGCTTGGCCCGTAAGGAGTGGCACTAATTAGGAGGTGTGGCCTTGTTGGAGGAATGTGTCACTGTAGGGGCAGGCTTTGAGGTCTCCTATGCTCAAGCTATGCCCAGTGTGGTACTGTCTCCTGCTTCCTGCAGATCAAGGTATAGATCTCTCAGCTCCTTCTCCAGCACCGTGTCTGCCTGCATGTTGCCATGCTTCCTGCCATGATGATAATGGACGAAACCTCTGAAATTGTAAGCCAACCTCAGTTAAATGTTTTCTAAGAGTTGCTGTGGTCGTGGTGTCTCTTCACAGCACTAAAACCCTAAGTAAGACATAGGGGTTCAGTGAGTAACCATTTAAAAGACAGGGTAAAAACACAAGTGTGGGGACACTGAGGAAGAATGAAGTGGCAGAGGAGAAGAGCCTGATAGGAGGGAACAGAAGCTCACACAGAGGAGAAGGCTTGGGGCTGAAGTTCTGTCTTCCCTGGCTCTGAGGCCCCATCTCAGATCAGTTAGGATTTGTTGGGGTGGAAGCAGCACCCTTTGTGAGGAGAGTTCAAATCCCAGTAGTAGTCAGGTCTAGTCTTGGGATGCAGGTGGTAGACAAAGAATCGAGTTGATCTTGAAGGCTGTTAAGCTGATCTGACATGTTTCTAAGGTATATTGAAAGCTGGTGAGACAGAAAGGCTAACTGACGCAAAGAAGGCTCCAGGTCAGCTGTTTTAGTTTTGAGTCAGAGTGGAAAAAAGAGGAAGGAGTTGGATGGCCCATGGCCGGTTAGTCCCACTGTTAGAGGTCACCGGAACTGCTTTCGGGTTTTTATTGGCGGGGAGGGGACACCAATCTCTTTGTAAGTTCTTCAAGCTGAAGAAGTAGAAATGCAGAAGGGCCACAGTTAGAGTGCCTCATCAGAAAGTCCATTCCAGGCCACGAGAAAACGTATCAGACGGCAAACATCCAGCGCACAAGCCGGGCGGTGTCACCTAGTGGGGAACATTAAAGTTAAGGAGGACATTTTTTTTACATCTAGATTACCATAAGTCAATAGAAGTTTAAATATAAAGTTAACGTAAGGTTAAATGCAATTCTACAACTGGCTGGACCATGTTCTGTAGGAAGATATGGTAACTAAGTAGCTCTCTGTTACATCAGACTCCTGCATAAGAAAAGCACCTAGAAGCTTTGTAAAGTAAGTCAGTTAGAGTCACCACCTAACTGACAATTTAAAAGAGAAAAAGAATCATACAGCATTGTTTTCATAGGATTGTCTAGCAAGGTTTCCAAAAAAAAAAAAAAAAACCACCACTTGGATATCCTGAATAACTTTCCAAAGCCGTGAATTGGATGACAGAGTATCCCTCCGTAGGTGAAAAGCCCCTGGAACCTTTGACCAAGTGAGTCTCGAGACAAGATGGAGGGGGCTCACACGAGCCTCTGAGTTAGGGCCGTGGGTTACCTTGCTCAGACATTTGGCTGTGTTGCCTGCATGATGTTGTCTGAGTATGGTCTCCTGTCAGAAGCTCACACGGTGTCAGAGAGAGACAGAGAAAAGTGAGCAGAGAGAAGGATGGAGACAGAGTGGAAAAAATGGCTGTCTGAGACAGATGGGTGACCCTGCCAGCCCCATGGATAAGGGTAATGGAGGTCTGTCCATGTGGAAGAGGACTTGGGTCATTTGTGAACCTCAGATTTCGTTCCTGGGTTTCAGTACCGTATGTTAGAATTCTGAGACAGGGTAAAAGGGACAGGTGGCCGAGAGAGAGAGAGAGAGAGAGAGAGAGAGAGAGAGAGAGAGAGAGAGAGAGAGAGATGGCCATTCAGCAGAAGAGACTGTGTTTATGGGTGAGCACAGCAAAGGGCAGCCTCTCTCCTGGGTGAGTGGCTGAGATTGCCAGAGGGAAAGACGACTGTGACTCTTTACAGGGACTGGGGTAAGGGTCAGAAATGGTGGCACACAGCCCACACAGGCCACCGTTCCCTCCTGCAGCCTCTCCTTGCTGGCCTTGCCTAGTTGTAAGGGAAGCTGGAAAGCAGCAGTCTCTAGCAGGACATCACTGGAAGGGTGTGGCGTTTAATGACAGTGATGGGAAGATGGCAGGGACTGCTGACCACTGTGACCTCAGTACACGGCCCTCTCTCAATCTGCAGCATTATTTACTGGCCTGGGACCTGAGTGCCCACAAAACATGTGAGTTCATACAACGATTTAGCTGTTCGGAAAGCTTAAAAGTAAAGACTGTTTTAAGAATTTGAGGGCTGGAGAGATGGCTCAATGGTTCAGAGCACAGGCTACTCTCCCAAAGGACCAACATCCTGTTCCCAGCTCCCACATGATGGCTCACAGCTCCCTGCTACTCAAGTGTCAAAGGATCCAATGCTCTCTTCTGGCTCTGCCAGCACTGGGCACACACGTGGTATACGTACACACATCCAGGCAAAACACACAGACATATAAAGTAAAAATACATAAATCTTTAAAAGAAGAATATGAGTGATATATACATCTTAATATGGAGTAGAGCAAAAGAAGATGTGAATAGCTGTGACCTGAAGTTTTTTAAATCCACTTGTTTTATGTGATAATCTCGCCTCTTCCCTGAGCCCAGAAACACGGCTATAGTACCCAACTCTTACTTTACTCTTTACTTTGTGCATTTTCAAAGGAAAGCCAGGCACACAAAAAACAACTCAGAAAGAATTCTCACCATCAGTTTTTCAGATCAGCCTGTCACTGGATTTAAGGACTAAACCAACTGAACATTGGAATCCATTTGCCCGAGGATCTCGTGATTAAAAACTAGTATTATGTAGCTAGGGGCGGCTCAGCTGAGGAAGTGCTTGCCTTGGAAGCACCAGTACCTGAGTTCAGTCCTCAGAACGCACATAAAAGATGCTGGACATGTGCTTCTAATCCTAGCCCAGGCAGGGTGGGGGCGGGATGGGGGCGGGGGTGGGGGTGAGGGCGGGGGCAGATGGGACTCTCTCAGCCTAGCCTACTTAGTACACCCTAGGCTAGTGAGAGACATTGTTGTAAAAACAAACTGAACAGTTCCTGAGGAATAACCGCCAGGGTTGTCTTCTGGCCTTCATACACACGTGCACACACATGCACAAGTATTACAAAAGAAAAATAAAGTAAGAGGATCTGGTACATTCTGTACATTTGACAACTCATTAAAAATTTTTTTCAAAGTTGACTTGGCTGATTCAGAGAGTTTGGAGCTGACTGTCGAATTCTGTTTTTACCTACTGGCTAGCGTGCTCTGGTTCTTGCCTAGCAGAGGCCACACATTAATCTCACCCACCTCCATCATCCTGACATGCAGGACTGACAGAATTTATGAATTCACTGAAATTGGTTTCCCTTTGGCTGCACTGCCTCCAACATTCTGGACAAAGCATATCTACAGTTTCAGCATAATGTAAGGTGGGTCGAGACTCTCCTTCTTGAGCTGGGATTAATAAATAAAACTAATGGCTGAGACTGATCACCCCTTTAGATGGCGATGCACAGAACTTAAGATGGATCATGTAATCTGTAGCTCTGTGACATATATTACATTCTAGACATGAGATGAATAATTCATGCAAATAAGCAAGAGCAAACATCTAAGAATAAAGTCTGTGGAATAAACAACAGACTTCACGAACTCTGACTTAGGATATCCTGTTGACATGATTCGATCACCTGAGAGTGTGGTGTTATTTAAGAAAACTCTCCTATCTGATTTTTAAGTAAAGACTTGGGGGGGATTGTGTGTGTGTGTGTGTGTGTGTGTGTGTGTGTGTGTGTGTGTGTGTCTGTCTGTCTGTCTGTTGTCTGCTTCAGTTACCTTCTACCTTGTATTTTGAAACAGGCTCTCTCATTAAAGGTGAAGCACAGTAATTCAGGTAGACTATCTAGCCAGCAAGCCCCAGGGATCTTCCTGTCTCCCCACCAGCAGCATTGGAATTACCAGTGTAAGCCACTATACCGGATTTATTTCCATAGGTTCTGGGGGGTTGAACTCAGGTTCTAATGCTTGTATGGCAGACCCTTCACCAACTGAGCCATCTTCCCAGACCCTAGAGTCTTAAAAATAAATAAATAACAAAAAACTAAATATCCAGACCTCTAAAAAAGTAATGTATATATTTTTCTTACACTACTATAAAGTGAATCTTCAGTTTAGAAGATTTAAAGCCTCTCTAATACCTTAACTAAGGGAGGGATAAAACTGTCATGAAGGGTATGAGTGGCAGACTCAGATTCTTTCATTTCCCACACAGTGGATCTCTGAAGGTAAAATATGGAGTAAGTGTTGATAGTTAAACTTCTTACATTACTTAAATTAGTGTGGCTCAAAGTAACATAACCACTCACCCCGCAGCCTGGTTTTGGTTTGCAAGGCAGACCGGGTTAAAATCTACTTCCACAGCTTAGACTAGACAAAGCCACGATACCACCGGATCCCGTCCGAAAGACATGCAAGTGGGAGAAGATGTGATTGCTTCTCACTGTGCTCAGTGGAGAACGTCACTCATCAGCCCCGCCAGAGGGATGAGAGGGCTGGAACCCACGACCAGGTGGCACTAACCTCTGCCACAGAGATGCAAAGATAAGCCATTCTACAGCCTCAAATGCTCACAGAGTACTTGAGTACTGGTACTGAACACTCAACAGGGAGCACAGTGCTTTGGTCAGTTAAGTTCTGCTTAGGTGTCTATAAGAAAGCAGACTAAGTTTTTCTGGAATGTTCTACGGATACTTTGTAGCAGAAATCTTAGATGGTCTTATTAATAAAATCAAACCTGAGGCCAGTTATTGGGGTGAACACTGGAAGATCAGAGAGCCAGAACAAGCCAAAGCTACCTCGCCTCGCCAGATCCTCAGCTGGTCTTGTTTCCTCAGACTGGAGGCCTCTGAGTCCTCATCTAGAATGGCTCTCAGCTGAACTGTGCTGCTAAAAGCCTGAAAGCTTAACCAGCCAAATGCTTAACCAGCCAAATGCTTCTAGTTTCTGGTCTTCATGCCTTATATACCTTCCTGCTTTCTACCACCACTCCCTGGGATTAAAGGCTTGCTTTCTGGGATTAAAGGCGTGATGAGTCACCATGCCTGTCTGTATCCTTGAACAGATGGATTTCTGCCTCTGGAATGCTAGGATTAAAGGTGTGTGCTACCACTGCCTATCCTTTATGTTTAATATTGTGGCTGCTCTGTCTCTGACCCCAGATAAGTTTATTAGCATGCACAATATTTGGGGGAATACAATACCACGATATTTTACAAGATTTCTGACTTTGTCATTAACTACGTAGTTAATTTGATCTTTTTAATCACTAGATAACAATTGTCATTATAAAACTTGCGATGTTTTTGGTCTAAAGCTGCAAAGCTAGACAGTGACATGGCCCCCACCAGCCCTGGCACTCTCCCTGCCCTGCTGCACATGAAGGAGCAGAGGAGGAGACTTAACACTTGAGGTCTTCTTTGTCTTAAATTTGTTTTCACAGAATCAAAGGTTAAGTCGTCTTTATCAGGGATGATGATTAAAACTTTGGAAATCCATGTTTTTGTTGAAGTGTTGGAAGAGATTGCAAACAGCAACCTGTGCACACCAGGAAGTTTCCTGGCGGGGCTGTGAGCCACATGACCTAGGACGACACCATTAAATCCAGAACCAAGTCACCGATTGACAAGTGTCTGCGGAGGTTAGGGACGAATGAATGAGTAACATGTAAACCAAGCAGAGGTTTTGCATCTGGGCCTTTTGATGGAGTTGCTGGATACCTCTGAGTCACCCTGCCGTGGTTCCAGACGCCCCTCCCCCTCATGTCTGAACCCTGACCTTCAGTGTCTCCCCCTTTACTTGGGCCTGCCTGCCTGCTTGTCCCATTGATCTGTCTGTTATATTTTTCTCTCCTGTCATCCTTCCATTACTCTTTCCTTCCCTTCTCTTTTGTCCTCCCTCCCTCCCTCCCCCGTCCCTCCCTCCTTTTCTCCTCCTCCCTCCCTCCATTCCTTCTTTCCCAGAGGGTTTGTGCATCTAGGCTGCCCAAGTCTCCAGGCCCCAGCCTAGGATCTAAGGAAAACGCAACCTCGGGTAACTCCCTACTGCGTCAGTCTTAGCCTTGCTTAGTCTCTAGCTTTCAGAGTCTAAAGTCTGTTTCATGGATTGTCACCAGAGTTTTAGGCTGTGCTTAATCAAAGACATAAGGAAAAGTACATCTCCGTCATTTTCCCAGAATGGCCGTCCTCCTGAATTTTCTTCCTCAGTGATCAGGGTAAATATCTGTACTATAAATTCTCTGTACCCAAATGTGCACGCTCACTTGTGTGAGCACATTCACAGTTCCCATCACCACCATTCCCAGAATCCCTCAATGCTCCGGGTAGAATCTTATGCCCATCCTTTTCTTTCTCTCCTACTGTAGGTATCCATAGACTCGGGCAGCACCTCTGCATCTGTGATTGGCTAATTTTACTTTGTACGATGACGTGTTCAAGGTTTGTCAATTGCTGTAGAATGGCTCTCCGTCAAGCCAAACAACTGCCATCTTCATCCCTTTGCTGTGGCTGCTTGTAAGAGACCATCATGATTGGGTCTGTTGATGTCTCCTCAGAGATTAAGGGTCATCTGACCGTCACCTGAATTCCAGGCACTCTTCCCAGCCATTTGTATGCAATTCTGGTCTACTTGTACATGGCCTTGGGGTCTTGGGACGTGCTAGAATATAGGCTGCAAAAGGCTAATGGAGGTAAAGGGCAGCACCTATGCAGCTATGGGGAAGCCATCATGAGGGATAAAGACTTTCGGTGCATCTGCTTTGGGAGCCCACAGTTCTGTAAGCAGCCCCTCACTCATGCTCCGTAATTAAGCCTGATAACTTTATGGAGATAGTACAGTGGTTTGTCATTGGTACCTTACAGGGAAGATACAGATGTTGCTTACTTCTCCTCAGGGAAAGAATTCCATCAACATTCATATCACAGCATATATGAGAATTTCCTTCTTCTTACTGGCTGAATGATATTCTCTTTACGTAGACATACAGTATCACATTCCCATATTTGGTTTTCTGCCAATGCGCAGACCATTGTTTCCTAGCTTGTCTTTTCACGGGGTAGTGCTGCACTTATGGTGAGAATGGAAAGGTCACATGAGATGGGGAGGGGACATGTGAGAAGGGCGTGGGCATGCGGATGTCTTACCTGGGTTTCTTGGTTCCACCAAAGGCTGCAGAACAAGGAGGCCATGATCCTTGGGTGCAAGTCCTGACGCCTGAAGCCATTGGCAGCGACTTTTCCTTTAGGACACCAGAGTCAGCTGTGTGCTGGCAGACTGGGGCACAGAGACTGCAGTAACCTTCCAGAGCGGGTTTATCCACAATGTAATCTGCGACTTTCCCTTTAGGACGCCAGAGTCAGCTGTGTGCTGGCAGACTGGGGCACAGAGACTGCAGTAACCTTCCAGAGCGGGTTTATCCACAATGTAATCTGCGACTTTTAAATGCCAAAAAGAAAAGAAAGAAAAAGTAATATTGAGTCTGTGTGTATCCCTGCTCCCTGAGGCCTCATCAGTCCCTGTCAGAGTGTAGCCTGTGCAGAGTGCTGGGAACTGTCATTGAGCCTCAGGGAACCAGCCAACCGAACCTCTAAGCAAATAAAAACCAGGAACCCTGCGAGCGACTATGGGCAGGTGCTTTTCAGAAGACATGGTCAGGGTACTAAGTCCTATATTAAGAATATGAGACCGTGAGCCTCAGGGTTTGGTAACAGTGATTTGCTGGTGGGAACTCTGACACGACAGGGGCAAGTACACCATCTGCACCCTGACATGTTCCCTTCTCCAGGAAGGCAATGTTGATTCAATAGGATATGCACACTTCTACTAAAAAGTAACAGCACACCTCTGTGAATATCTCCAGTGTTGTGATTTGACTCTCCTCTGAATCTTCTCACTCTCTCTCTCTCCTCTTTCTCTCTCTGTAGATCAGACTGGCATCAAACTCCACCTTCCTCTGCTCCACCTCCCTAGTGCTGGAATTAAAGGCATGTGCTGCACCACCACCACCCAGCTGTGATCTGACTCTTAAAGGACTCCAGAGGCCATGTACTAGAGGCTTGTTCTCCAGTCTGTGGCCTACAGGAAGGGGACAGAACCTTCAGGTGTAGCTGAAGTTTTCCTGGTCCTGCCTGGCCCATGGTCAGGACAAATCTCTCTCACCTGACAGTCCTGCAGCCAAGTAAACACACAGAGACTTATATTTCTTATAAACTGTATGGCCATGGCAGGCTTCTTGTTATCTAGTTCTTCTATCTTAAATTAACCCATTTCTATTAATCTATACCTTGCCACGTGGCTCATGGCTTACCGGTACTTTACATCCTGCTCCTCATCGCAGAGGCTGGCCATGTCTCCTCACTCTGCCTTACACTTCCCAGAATTCTCCTCTCCCTTTGTCCCGCCTATACTTCCTGCCTGGCTACTGGCCAATCAGCACTTTATTAACCAATCAGAGCAACACATTCAGAGCATACAGAACATCCCACGGCATTCAGGAGGTGGAGCTTTGGGGAAGGAAGTTAGGTCATAGATGTATAGCCATCCCCCCTCTCTTTCTCTCTGCTTCCTGGCCACCATACAGAGAGCAGCACTATCCCAGTATGAGTCCTCCACCATCTTCTGCTCCCTCGGCATGAAAGAAATGGAGCAGCTAACAGTGGCTGTGAACTAAAGACGAATTTTCTTCCTTTTCAGGTGGCTGCCTTGGGTGTTTTGCATGGTAACAGAAAGCTAACACACATGGTAAACAATAGCCCCAGCTCCTCCCCGAGTTTAGATTTGAAGCCTTAGACTGACTCAGGATATAAACATCTCAGAGCAAGGCTGTTGCTCTGTCCTCACAGACAAACCTCCAGGCGCCCAGACGTGAATCCTGGCTCTGGTTTCCTTTGTGACAGCATCAGACATTGCACTGTGGGACCCGGGTGTCAGAAGCTAAAACTTTATTTTACTCAATTCTGGAGTCTAAACCAGTGAAAGAAAGCCATTGGTCCCATTCCAAACACACACACACACACACACACACACACACACACACACACACACACACAAATGTTATCTATATCAAATATCATTATATCAAAGTCTGGGCTGGCAAGATGGCTCAGAGGGAGCTTGCTGCCAAGCCTTTCGATTCTCAGAAACCACATAGTGGAAAGAGAGAACGAGAGAACTGACTCTCCTAAGTTGTTCCTATCACTGTGGCATGTGCATGTATACACACACACACACACACACACACACACATACACACACACAAATAAATAAATAAAAATTAAAGTCATGAATTGAAGCTAAAAGAAGAAAAATCTCTGGGTATAGAAACAGGAGACATTGAGACTTAGAATACAAAGTAGGAACTGGAGTTGAGGCTGTTCACTCCAATCTTAAGTCCAGGGCCATGCCTGAAGACAGGTTGAGCACCTCAGTTAAGGGGCATAAAACCATGTCCTGAGTCTGCAGGCTTCTCATTACTTAGAAAACATGACTAAAACCTATGCATAGGGGGGCAGCTTCCCCGAGTCTGTTCCAAGGCCTGTTGTCATAGACTTACTTTAATAGCACCATGGTTTGCCCTCAAAACTGTCCAAATTTAGGCGATTAATTATATGGCCTGGGGTTTCTATTTTCAAATTAATTAAATATAAAGCTATTTTTGGGACAAATTTGCCAATATGACATAGGTTCCCATTTGGAAGTCCCCAGGCCCCTTCATTGTAGGGATGCCAGTATGGAATTGCCCATATTCACAGATGAAACTCCACTTGTTTTCTGGGCAAGCTAAGTGTTGTCTGAAGGTGGAACCAGACGGCTTCATTTTGCTTTTGGTTTCTCTAGAAGACAGCTGGGAAATGATTGCTGTATAGGAATAGCAGTAAATGCCTGTCAAGCAAGACACTTCCTTCTGTATTTGTGGACTAGCTGCAGGAAATACTCAAACCCTCCTAGAAGACTAGCACCAGGCTGAGCTGGAAGATAATGGGGCAGCCCAGACCCCACTTTGCATGACCCAGCTGTTGCCTGCAGCTGCTGTACTATGCTTGATTATTGAATCTGAAAGTGAGAATGTAGTCCATTATCACAGAAACAACAAACTATCTCCCCTCAGGACATCGGGCAGGACCTTGAACATTCAAAGACTCAGAAGCCATTGTCATCAGCTAGATGCAATTCGATTCTGAGTAATGGTTGGGCCTTACTATAAAATTAGTGCTGACAAAATAATAGTAGAAAGACATTTATTTCCAATGTGAACGCAATAGGAGGTTGTGAGAACACATTATAGCAGAACAACTCAGTCTTTGTCACAAGTCATGGAAGCTCTGGGACACTAACATTTAGTATATGGCTGTCCTGGATGAGGGGTCTCATGCACTGGATCTCCCCATGGGGAAAGCTCACCTCTATAACTAGGTGAGCCACCGCTGCTTTGCTCAGATGCTCTGAGAATCAGCATCGCTGACATTTTTCTATGTTGTTGTCCTCTAAAGATTTATTTGCATTAGAGTACAAAGGGCTTTCCCTAGACAGGGTTCAAGTGTCCAGTCCTCTGGATTCCAGTTCTAAGCTGCTAAAAGTAAATATTCCAGGCTGTCCCATGAGTTTGCAAAGATGTACCATGACATTCTCTATGCCGAGGAATACATGTGTTACAAACATGGATCCTCTGAAGTCAATTTAAAAAAATTCACAGGGGCCTACAAAGAGATAAAAATGATTGTGTGCATTGTACTCCATGGCTTCAGTACCAAGAATCTCTTTTTCTATTTTTTTCCCAAATACATTTGAAAATAAGTTGGGCATATGGGCACACAGAAGCATCATGTTCTGAGTAGGTAGAAATGCCATTTTTGCATGCTCAACTGTGCCTCTAAAAACTTCTGTACAGAAGCAGATCATTGTGTAATTCATGAGCATCATGCCAAGGCCCCAACCAGACAACCACTGTGGACTCACAAGGAGGCAGCATCCTTGGTGTCTCCCCTTGGCTGCTGCCCTCTGGCTCCTCCTGCCTGAGCCCCCTTACAGTCAAGCTCTGATCCTCTAAGCTGTCCTCAGCCTTTACCAGCCCTCAGGCTGCTCCGAGAAAAGACTCCTAGGAGAGGATACACACACACACTTCCTTAGCCACTTGCCCAAGTCCTGGAATTCAGACATCCTTACCTTTCAAGCAATGACAAAGAAAAGGGGAAGCTCATAAAATGTTAAAGGGACCAAAACTATCAAGGACATGATTAAGAGTTTTATAAATTAGCCTATTACTTTTTAACCTTGATGACGAATTTCTAAAACTCAAATTTGCCTTGATAATAGTTTATTACTGTCGGTTTACTTTTACCTAATCAGAACAACCTTACTAATTTTATTGAAACAGAAGTGGGTGTGATTCTTTAAAGAATAATGTCATCTTAGGTCTCATGGCAACACAACTGTTTAATTAGAGAAAACAGAAACTTTCAGTATTTTCCTATCATTATTCCTCAGTATGTATCAAATTATTCTATATTGAATTCTGTTCAATTTTTTTATTTTTAAAGTTGCTGCTTGAATTGCTCACTTGAGACTAATATAAAAAATAATTCAATGAATTATGGCTTAGGATTAGACAGATTTTCCAACAATTTGAGAAATGTCCCTAAATATACTTCTGCTACTTGGTACTATGCATTTATTTGAATTGGCATTCTCAACAGTGACAATTATAAAATCAAAATATCAGTAACTCTGAAAAGCAGCAAAGATGGTCTGCATCCTGCAAAGTCATTCAGCCAAGCTTTAACTCTCTGTAAAAATAAATAAGCGATCCATCTCATTAGCATGCAAATTTACTTTCATCCTTGATAAATGCTAAAATTATATGCATACCAAAGAATAATTTTAAATAAGTTTTTATGACTATCAGTAAATGTTTTTGTAGACCCATTTTATACACCTATTCAAAGACACACACATGCACACAGCCAAGACCCTGCATGGAGCTCAGTGTTCCAGGAAGTCAGCTACTTGGGAACTGCAGACAGTAAGTGGCAACCCCACCCCGGACACCATGCGGTCACAAAAAGAGACAGCAGTCCCTACAGTTTCATAAATAGCTACCTAAGGCAAACAGCCACCTCACCCATTCTGCCCTGGTGGAACCCCTTCTCCCTCCAGTACGCTTCACTACAGAACCCTCAGCTTGGAGCATGGAACTTGAACTCTGGTCATTGTGTTTCTAAGTCCTGTGCCCTGATCATAGTGTGGCCAGGTAATCTAAAGTTCCTTCTTGTATTTCTTCCTACAGACTTAATCCTTACATACTCCTCCACCTCGTGAGTTTCAGAAGGCCCAGCACAAGGCAGCTGTCTGCTGTGTCATCTCGGGTCACTCCATCCTGCATAGGACAGCAACTTCTAGGCCACTTGCAAGATAGGTGTGAATGTCAAGGTTTGGAACAACTCAACCCAAGTAGCAGTGACAATCAGTGGATTTTTAAAATAAAAGACACACTAATTTTTTATATTTATTTATTTTTGACTATGGGGTGGACTACCATGAAGCTTGTGTGAAGGTCAAAGGTCAACTTATGGGAGTCAGTTCCTCCAACAGAACCACATCTACTCCAACAAGGCCACACCTCCATTAGTGCCACTCCCCTTGGGGGGGTGATTTTCTTTCAAACCACCCCAGGGTCATTAAAAAGTGAGCAGTAAATTGTACCTCCAATAAAAAAGATGTGTTTATATGCCTACTATAGTTTAGATTTTAAGTATTCTAATATAGGTATAGAAAATAACATTAGAAAAATCATTACAACCGTATTTAACCAGAAAATACATAATGGGTTGCTGTGGGATGTATGGCAAATGTGTTGCTAATTAATCAATAAAACACTGATTGGCCGTTGGCTAGGCAGGAAGTATAGGCGGGGCAAGGAGGAGAATAAAGCTGGGAAGTGGAAGGCTGAGTGAGAGAGACACTGCCAGCCGCCACCATGACAAGCTGCATGTGAAGATCCTGGTAAGCCACGAGCCATGTGGCAAGGGATAGATTTATGGAAATGAATTAATTTAAACTGTAAGAACAGTTAGCAAGAAGCCTGCCACGGCCATACAGTTTGTAACCAATATAAGTCTCTGTGTTTACTTGGTCGGGTCTGAGTGGCTGTGGGACTGGCAGGTGAGAGAGATTTGCCTTGACTGTGGGCCAGGCAGGAAAACTTGAGCTACAATGGGTAACAAATCTGTGATGTTTATTACAAGTTTTTTATTGTAGTTTATCTACTATTACCTGAGGATTTTTTTTCCTAAAACATTTCATTTATATATAACTTGTTATTCCTCAGTTTCTTTTTGTTGTTGAAGAGATTTTTCTATAACAAAGTACAAAAAGGCATTCTGAGGGAAACATTTTAAATGAAATTATTTATGCAAAAAGATTATTTTTATATTTACTAGTCTATTGAAATGCTTCTTTTCAATCCAATTCTTTTCATTTTCACATAATACACATCAGGACAGCTCCCAGGAACAATAACTACAAGCAAAACTTTTTCCTGCCTGTCTTCATTTAGTCTACTCTTTCATCTTCTATTGTGTGAAAGTTTGAGTCCTTTCTATTCAAGGCCCTTGAGTTCACTACTTCTGACGAGAATTCTCTTCTGACGCCCACAGTTAGATCATCCTTTTTGAATAATGTTTTCATTTCAGATGCAGCCTTGTACTCTTCTTTGCCTTCTAAATATTTTTGTGTATGTATGTACATGTTTGTGTGTAGGTGCATGTGTCTGCAAGTTCACATGCATGTACACACACACACACACACACACACACACACACACACACACAGTGTGGAGACCACAGGCAATCCTGACAATTTTACCATTCCTTCACTATTTTTCCACAGGTAGAATTATTTCCTGGACTGGAATTTACTAAGTAGTATAGGCTATGTGGCCAGTGAGCTCCAGGATCCACATATTTCTGACTCCTCAACCCTGGGTTCACACAAGTATTCCAGCATACCTGTACTTTTACATGGATTCCAAGTATCAAACTCTGGCCCTCAAGTGCACACTTTACCAAATGGTCCCATTCTGTGTCCTGTTCTGTCCTCATGTGAGCACTTTACTGAATGAGCCAAATCCCCCGTCCTCTTCTGTATACATCTTTCTTTTACTATTCTATACAGTTTGCAATCTTGCTTTGAGACTCTGGCCTCTGACTTTTTTCTAGAGAGAACTGGTAGATGAGGATTCTTACACTGAATTAAAGAACTGGGTAAAACCCATGATGTACAACCCCGTTCCACAATGTTGGAGGTGAAGCTGGGCTTCAAGTCCATTCCTGCATATTCCTACAGCTTCTCAAAGCAACGTGTGTGACAACTGAGGGCATCTGGATATAGGTTGAGTGGGGAGAAGACAAACTAGGCTTTTTTCCCCTCTTTTCTCCCAGCAACACACTTCTGAGGCCAAAGGGACCCTGTGGTGCCAGTGCTCAGCGCTAGGTCTCCACTGCCAAGCAGGTTTACACTTCTGAGGCAAAACTGAATTTCCTCTTACTGCGTTTTCTTTTGTCTTTCCCACAAACATGGGAGTGAAGACTTAACTGTTGGAATCACTGTTGGAATAGGGCTTCCATCGACATAGATGTGCATGTGACTAAGGTGAAGATATGGACACCAGTGTTTCACCTAAACCTTTTATTTTATTTTATTCTTGTACTAGGGATTGAATCTGTCTTAGGTAGGGTTTCCATTGCTGGGAAGAGACACCATGACCACAGCAACTCTTATAAAAGAAAGCATTTGACTGGGGCTGGCTTACAGTTCAGAGGTTTAGTCCATTATTGTCACAGCAGGAAGCATGGTGGCAAGCAGGCAGACATGGTGCTAGGAGAGGCAGCCGAGAGCTCTACATCTGGATCCACAGGCTGCAGGGAGAGACACTGGGCCTGGCTTGAACATCTGAAACCTCAAAGCCCACCCCCAGTGACACACTTCCTTCAATAAGGCCATGCCTACTCTGACAAGGCCACAAGGCTTAATAGTGCCACTCCCTATAAGCCTATGGAGGCCATTTTCAGTCAAACCACCACAGAACCTAAGTCTTTTTACTCTGCATGCTAAGTTGATGTCCTACCACTGAGCCATATTAACACTTTTTCATCTTAGTTTAAAAACAGACCCTTATTAAGTTTCCCAGCCTGGCCTTGAACTCATCATGTAGCCTAGGCAAGCCTTGAATTTTGACACTTTTGCATTAGAAATCCTGGGATTAGTCATGAAACGTGACAGAGCAGGCAAACATACTGGATGCTGTCCTCAATCACACAATCTGGAGTAAATCTACATTTTAAGGAGAAGTTGCTTTAGTGTGCTTCACTTATTTATAAAGGAAAAAACAATTAAATTTGTTTCCTTACCTTGATCTG
Source organism: Peromyscus eremicus (assembly GCF_949786415.1). NCBI lineage: Eukaryota > Metazoa > Chordata > Mammalia > Rodentia > Cricetidae > Peromyscus > Peromyscus eremicus. The sequence continues at coordinate 4,337,021 of NC_081425.1, read as the reverse complement.
TGACCTGCTTTCTTCTTTGTTTCCATCTTCCTTAGAACTTACCGGGCAGTCCTGGGCCACCTCCTTCAGATCCGGGCTCTGGATCAACCGAAGCCTCAATGCGGGTGGTGCTTCCAGGTCAAAGCTGGACCGGCTGCCCACCACAGATCCGGGCTCTGGATTAACTCTCCTTAGTCTTTGACTAGCCCACTCCCTTTTCTCCATTTTTCTTGACTTCAATGAATTCGTATATAAAATATATATAATATTATCAGGCTCTGGAAACTATTTCTGTAATTTTCATTCTTTATCTATTAGATGACATTTTATTGTTTATAGTTTTTCTCATCTGATGGTCTCTTATTTGGATTAATTACAACTATTTCAAATGTAATTGACAGTATGCTTATCTCTCCTGCTAGAATAAAGCTCTTTAGGTCAACTGTTTACTGTTGTATCCTGAGAACACAGAAAACTAGAGCAAATGCCCAATTAATACAATACTGTTGCACTGCACTGGGAATGTTTGTGGGATGAAAACGCCCTCAAACACTTGCTGCTTTCTAAATACCACTCTGTGGTGTCACAAATGAGGTGTTTGCTTACTTGTACCTGAATCCCAGACACCCCCAGCCTGGTGGTCTTTCCATCCTGATGAGAAGAAGAGAGCCATGTATCTAGTTCTGGATAACCATGGGCAGGGGCCAAAACTCTGCTGTTAATGGCCAATCCTGGCTCACCCCAGCTTCCTCGGCAATGATGGAGGGGAACTGCAGGAGTGCCAACAGCACTGCCCGCCCCTCTGCTGTGGGAAGTGAATCACACTGAAGTTCTCTTTCCCTCAGAACCTCGAGCTCAGATTCGCCAGGCTTCCCCTTTTCTCCCTTAACCATTGAGCCTTCTCTTTCCGAAACGATCTCCTCAAAGTTGCCATTTTTGAAACATGTATTTCTTCACCCAATCGATTTCTTTCACAGACTCATTGCATACTGTGTGAGTAGTCTCAGAGGCCTAGAAAGTCAGTCACCCATCCCCTTCATAATCACCAGCAACATTTCCTAGAAGTCCAACGGCCTTTCATGTTCTTCATGTTCTTCATGTTCTGATTCATGATACATCAGGCTTTAGCAGGGAACAAAAGGAGTCAGGGTTTAACGATTAAGAAGCACTAGTTAAGTCACAAATGCCCATTACAAACGTGTTTATATTAAATTCTGTGCATATTTGCTTCTTGCTGAACTCACGAAGCCAGAAAACACAGTACATTTCCTATTTTATTCCACCCTTTTCAACGTTTTTTACAGATAGAACGGAGCTGTTTCCATGGTAACACAAGTGTGACAATTGAGGGTATCTGGATATAGGTGAGATATCTCCCTTCAGATCCAGTGGGGAGAAGAGAAATTAAGTTTTCATTTTTTCCTTTTTCTCCCAACAACACACTTCTGAGGGGTCCTGTGGTGCCAGTGCTCAGCGCTAGGTCTCCACTGCCAAGCAGGTTTACACTTCTGAGGCAAAACTGAATTTCCTCTTACTGCGTTTTCTTTTGTCTTTCCCACAAGCACGAGAGTGAAGACTTAATTGTTGGAATCACTGTTGGAATAGGGCTTCCATCGACATAGATGTGCATGTGACTAAGGTGAGGATATGGACACCAATACCTCACCTTGTACTGGGGGGTTGAACTAAGGCCCTCTGCTCTGCATGCAAAGCATGTGTCCTCCCACAGAGTCCTATTCTCAGCCTTTTTTAATCTTAGTGTATAAATAAGCCCTTACTAAGTTTCCAATCCTGGCCTTGAACTCACCATGTAGCCTAGGCAAGCCTTGGATTTTGAATTTTTGCATTTAGAAGTCCTAGTAACTGGGATTACAGCTCTGCAGCACCACACTCCACCCTGACATTCTTCTTACAATTGTAGCAACTCTGCTTTCAACCAGTATTCCACATGCCACCACAAATCAGGACTGTGTCATCATCCAACCCACAACAGGTAAGAAAATACATTCCTGCCCACAGCTTTTGTTTTGTGTTGGTGGAAAAAAAAAAAGACTTTCATGAAGTGAAAAACTGAGGCCCATCAGTACGTAAACAAACGAACTGCAGCTACACCACAGGCTACATTCTTTACACACGATCAAAATGAAACATCAGGGAGAACAGCCTGAGAAGCTCTTATTCCCAGCCATGCTAGGTGATGTGACTGGGATCCACTCAGGACTTTGTGATAATTTTTATCACATTTCCTTTAATTCACAGTCTCCCAACTCTAGGGGGAACTAGGAATCAGAAAAAGACTTGCTTAAGGTTATCCCCTAGACCCCAAATCCTAATACAAGCCCACACCCCAAACCACTGGCCCTATGTAGATTTCCAGCTCCACCATATTGCATAGTACTAGAAAGATCGACTATGATAGTTACCTTCAGTTACCAACTAGACTGGATCAAAGAGCACCTATAGCACCTGAGGACACTTCTGGGCATGTCCGTGAGGGCTACGCCACAGAGGATTAACCGAGGGCAGGGAAGAACAACCTTGACTGTACTTGCTGCCATCCTACTAGCTAAGGTACTAGACTGATTAAAAAGGGAAAGAGGACTGAGAGCCAGAACTCTGTTCCCTGCTTTCAGACCCTCAGAGACATAGGTAAGCGGCCTCCTGCTCTGGCCACAGGAAGCCATTCCAACCACAACAGACTAAATCCCACGAGCCAGGAGTGAAAATAAGCTGCTTTTCCTCCTGTAAGCTGGTTTTGTCAAGTATTTGGTCACAGCAGTGAGAAAAGCAACCAACACAGGCTGTTATATCCACAAAGAAAATGTGGCACTTCTTGGCTCTATTTAGTCCCCAATGTACCTGGAAATGTCATCATCCAAACACATAGTTTGAATTGTACCAGGAGCATTCTGCCTTTCCTCAGAAAACCATCGCTACTACTGAGCTGAAGTAATCACAGCCAAGTCTACTAGTCTTTAGAAAATTAGACTTCTAAAACCCAGCTCTAGCACTACCTGTAAAAACCTCTTGAAACATTGCTGCCAAAGTCATTCAGACATGAAGCACCTGGGCATGCTCTCTCAATTTTAGTTCACTTCCTTACATGACTAGCTTAAAATGGAAGAGGAGACCCTCTTGAGTTTCAACTCCCAGAAAATATTCCTGATGCTTCCTCATAATTTTTCTTCACTGCCCATCTCTGGCTAAGATTCAACTTCTTAAATCTTCATAGTACAGAATCAAGAAGTAATGACCGACCTATGTAGGCCAAAATAATGACTGAGCTATATCAGCAACCCGCTGTATTCCTGCACTCAACCCACAATAGTCTGAAAACATTGGAGAATGGTGTTCTGTACTGAGCATATGTTTGTTATGTGATTCATGTCCCCCTCCCAAATACTATACAATAATTATTTGCCTAACATTTACAATATACTAGGTATTGCAAGGAATCTAGAGATAACTGGTATATAGGAGGATGTGTAGGCTAAATCCAAACATGGCCTTTCATGTGAGGGATTTAGGCATGTGCAGGTTTTTGGTCTAGGAGGTGTCCTGTAACCACACCTCCGTGGATATGAACGAAGGAGAGGCAGTAGTTCCCATTTTCAGTTTGACAGGGCAGTTGTTCTAAATTGTTTTCAGTGAAAATCTGTAGTTACATTGGAGCTAGATAATTCAAGCGTACGGGATGTTTTTTAAATGTTCAGAAACAGGCAGCCAGGGACTCCTGTATTAGAATACATATTTGTACTCTGACAAGTGACAGAAAAGATGGCAAAGAATGCTTTGCTGTTAGAGGAACTCAGACCCAGAGCTACTCTACAATGACCTTGTGGGGAATCTGAACGGTGGAAGGGTCCACTGAGCTCTGACAGAATTGGAAAAACATAGCATTCTTAAGAAATGTGAGGTAGTAATGGGCCGGGGTCGTCATTTCAAGGACATAGTTTAATGAAGATAAATGGCAATGACCAGTTATTGCAGGTTGAAGGGTCAAACTTCTCATAAATTATGGCTGGGAGAGTATGACGAAGATTCAGTGGCCAGAGACACGCTGTTTTAAAACCGAGTGAGAAAATACACATTTTAGGAGGCGCCTATGGAGGACCACAGCAAAGGATGCACGATGGACGCCTCCTGGGGGGCCGGAAAATTTCTCACCCTGAAGACAAAAGCCCCTGTTTCCTCGATTCAGGCCACGATCCAGCCCGCCTCCTTCGCCACCACCTCCATGCCCACCTCCATGCAGAACGCCACGGGGGCGACGTTAACACAGAACCCATCCCTCCGCCCTGCCAACCACCCGGCTCCTTCCCCGCAGCACGGCCGGGCCGGGCCTTCCACCTCCGCCCCTCCCAGTGCCCGCAGCCCGGCAGCGCCTCCATACCACTGGGAGGCCAGGCACCGCAGAGCTCTGATTGGCTCAGCCTAAGCCTACTGGTCTACGATTGGTTACTAGAGCGCGCGCAAGCGCACACGCCCAGGCCCGCCTTGCTCCGGGAGGGGCGTTGACTTAGTCTAGGACTGGGTTTGATCCCGATTGGTTCACAAGATGAGACGCCTTTCTATTGGCCAAGAGTGGCAGTCTAGCGTCCACAAACGTGACCTGATTGGCTGCAGTGAACCCAAGCGTCCGCGTAGACTGTCCCTCAGGCTGTTGCTGAGGTGTTCTGAGGTCTCCTGACCGCGACTGGCGCATCCGCGCTCCAGGTTTTCCAGGCGCCCGTGGCTGCCTGTCAAGGTGTGGGAGGGGCTCGGCCTATGTCAATCACTAGAGGGTGGTGGGTGGGGCCTTGCGACGTCATCGGGCGTAGACCGGGTTTGCGTGTGGCCTGGGCGCCGCCAACTCGCCCGAGTCGCGCCGAGCTTCCATTGGCTTGTGTAAGTTCAGGCGGCGGCCGCGAGGCTGTCGTCGCCCTCAGGGCTCACGTCGTCCCGCTTCACAAGATAAAACCAAGCTCTCCTAGTGCTGACAGGGGGGTGCTGTCGGCCACAGGCCGGCCGATGGTGGGGTCCCCAGACACCGTGTACACGTCTTGCTGTCCCCACGGCCCCTCCACCTTCACCTCGCCGGCAAAGTCCGAGCGTGGGAGTCTGACGTCGCCCGCCTAGGGGGCGGGGAAAAGAGCGCGCAGGCGCAGCGCGAAGGCCTGGGGGGCTGGGTGTTGCCAGGCGTCTGCGGAACCTGCTTATTTAAACGCGGCGCAGGCGGCGGCGCCGCGCGGAACCTCGCAGAAGCGCGCGGCCGGTCGCTAGGCGACGGCGGGAGAGGCGGGGCTTCGTCTACGCCCGCCCCATCCGGCTGGCCCCGCCCCCGGCAGCTCTGCGGCTCGGGCTCGGGCGCGCGCTCCAGCGCCGGGGAAGCGGCGGCGGCGGCGGCGGCGGCGGCGGGAGCTGGGCGTGGAGGCGCGAGGGGCGGGGCGGGGCGGGCGGCACTGCGGGCCCGCGGCTCGGGCGGCTCCGGCTCGGGCTCGCGCTCCGTCGCTGCCGGCGCCCTCGGGGCTGTGTCGCCGCCCGGCTTGGCCCCGCTCACAGGGCCGTGCGGCTCGCTCAGCTGCCGCCCCGCCGCGGGCACCCAGGGCGCTGGCGCGGCCGTGAGCCGGCGTGTCCGCCAGGGCGGCGGGGCCGCGGGGTCGGGGCGCGGCGCGCGGGCGCAGGTCTATGTCGCGGGCAGCGGCGGCGGCGGCGGCCGCGCAGGGACGATGCGCGAGTACAAAGTGGTGGTGCTGGGCTCGGGCGGGGTAGGCAAATCCGCCCTGACCGTGCAGTTCGTGACCGGCACCTTCATCGAGAAATACGACCCCACCATCGAGGACTTCTACCGCAAGGAGATCGAGGTGGACTCGTCGCCGTCGGTGCTGGAGATCCTGGACACGGCGGGCACCGAGCAGTTCGCGTCCATGCGGGACCTGTACATCAAGAACGGCCAGGGCTTCATCCTGGTCTACAGCCTGGTCAACCAGCAGAGCTTCCAGGACATCAAGCCCATGCGGGACCAGATCATCCGCGTGAAGCGGTGAGCAGATCGGGGCACGCGGGGGCTCGGCGGCTGCGGCGATCCCCGGCCCCGGCCCGCCCGGGATGCACCACCTCCTGGGGCTCAGATTTGCGGGCTTTGTTTCACAACTAAAATTGGGCATCCCGTTAAAACCCAGCTCAGCCCTTTGTCTCTAGGACATTGGTAGCGCTTGTTCTGTACCCCGGAGAAAACAAAGTTTCAAACTTGCAAGGAAAGAAGGGATGAGTAGGTGGGCGCTAGGAAAAGGGAAGCTAAGTGTAGGCGCGCCTGTGCAGAGTGAGCGCGCGCCCAAATCCACCCTCATGAGGTTTGACAGCCAAAACTTGCACACACGTATACTGTGACAATGTCGTATACTGTGACAATGTCGATATGAGTTAAGAGGGCCTTTCTCATCGCGGAAAAGATTAAATGTTGCCAAGAGGTTGGCAGAAATGAATTAGTGCAAAACTTTAAAGAAACATTGTCAAGTAATTTGAAGATCTCACAACATTCATCAGGGTTGACATATAGAAGCACGCTTATGACATTTACATTGAAATAACGCAGCTTCCTCTCTCTCTCTCTCTCTCTCTCTCTCTCTCTCTCTCTCTCTCTCTCTCCTCCCTCCCCCCCACCTCTACTCACTCACTCACTCATAAAATCTACCCTCTTCCCACCCCCCCTCCCGCTCAAAAAAGGAAGGAGACTATTCTTGGAAACCAGACAGAAGTTTAGTGTAAGCTGTAGCTTATGTATCAGCTAATTTAAAGTTAATGGGGGCTGGAGGAGTTGAAGCAAGCAAGCTTTTCCACGTGTAAACTGTTCAAAGAATGCATTTTGGATGTGGCTGGTCGTCTGAATGCTTTCAGTGTTTTCTCTTAAGTTGATGCCATGTATTTCCCTCTTAACTTAAATATTGGAAATCTAACTTGTTATTGGGGAGTTTGGGCAATATTTTCTAGTTCCTCTTAACTAATAACTTTCTTTTCTGATCCTTATAAACTAATACTACTGATAATCTTTCAGGATTCTTCTAGTTGTAGCTAAATCTGAAGTCACTATTGAAAGTTGAAGTAGATACAATGGCATTTATCAGTTGGTTAGGGTGTGCTCATTTCCGAGCCCAGAGTAATTTATTTGTATTCAGGGAATACTCAAAAACTCATTCCAAGTGGTGGGGTTTTAACCCTGTATGTGAAGTCAAAGGACATGCTCCCTCCTCATTGCCCCTCCCAGCTACTTGAGTATGCATGTTAATAACCATACTAAAAATTTCTACATTCTTGTGTTCAATTCCAAATTAGAGAACAGTGGATATTTTTATGATTTCTTCCCAAAGTTGGTGACTCTTACAGCTTCAACTTCTCTAGTCTTATTTTTTAGAAATTAATTTTCATGTGTGGTATATGCATGTGGGCACACACATGTGGGTGTATTAATGTGTTTTCTTGACGTTGTTTGTAGATACAAATAATGATCTAAGTGCCCCATCTGTCCGGCCTTCACACCTCAATTCATACACATCTGTGCAGGAATGACTCCTTAACACAAGAGCATGTTGAAATACTGGATGGGATGATCTACGTCATGTTGTGTTTTCTGTGCAGCTCAGTTATGATAATGGATTAATTGGTTTATTGCAGCAATTAATTTGGTTGGCACCTCAACCCAGGACAATAGACTAGGGTTCTATTCACCCGGACTCCCTAGTTTCAACTCCTGATGTAAGAAGACCGTTGATGAACTGAACTAGAGTTGAGCAGCATTTCCCACTGGGAAACATAGATAATGGTGTCATGAGAAACCCTTGGGCCCCCACTGCCTTTTTTTTTTTTTTTGGAGACGTGGTCTCTCTATGTTGACTTGGCTGTCCTGGCCTGGATGTAATTCACCATGTAGACCAGTGACCTCGAAGTCACAGAGATTCTCCTGCCTCTGCCAGTGGAATACTGAGATCAAAGTGCCTATGTTGGGCTTGGGCACCTACTTCTAGGTCCTGTGTTTTGTGCCTCACCCTGACTTTATTATTTGCCATGGCATCTTATCAGTCTAAACAGAGAGAGGGTGAGCTGTAGTTTATTCATATTATACTTCAGTATATGAGGTCAACCTAAATGGGAAGTCGGAGGCACCTAACTCCCTTACAAGACAGTAAAACATGATCTTGAAATAATAAGTGGATTTTCTACTCTTTGGAGGACCAGTTTTTAACTAAGCAGTTGCTGTAGGAACTCTGCAATGATCCCTTCCTCCCTGTGCTCACTGTGTGTCATCTGTCTGCTTTACATGCTACCAGTGGCAGTCTGGGGGTTGTTGAAAGTGCCATGCTGCAGTTGACATAAGTGGAATGCAGAGACTTGATACCTTGCCCATGACCAGTCACTGATAGGAGGATTTTTAATATCTCTTTGAATCCACAGAGCCTCTTCTACACAGGTCTGTTGTTCAGCTTGTCGTTGGCATATTCAACCTCCATCGTGCATGCTAGGGCTACACTGTTGGATAGAAAAAGTGTGAACCACATGGATTAGTAGAAAATTTGTGGTAGCTGATTTTTAAAATGAACATAAAAATAGTAATTTAATTGTACATTTCTTTAACCAACTTAATATAAAATATTGACATTTCAGTATGCCATTCAGCATTAGAAATATTCAGATATTTTACTTTTCTATGCTGTGTCTTAGAAATCTGTTGTGACTAACTGCTCTTCAAGTGCTTGTTAGCCATAGGCCACCGTGTTGGACTGCACAGCTCTCAGACGTATATGGTTCATGGAATTCCTTTCTTATGCTGTAGGCCTGCGTTTCCTTTTCTGTGAAATGGAAAATAGCATACTCCTCTCAGAGTCATTAGGATTCCATGATACCCTATGTACTAAGGTACCCAGCACGATCCTCAGGACAGACGTTACTAAAAGTGCTGTCCTTCTTATAACTTGTCACTCGGACCTCCTTTGGCTTTACCTTTGATACATAATTGCAGTTTTGGAGGAAGTAACTCATGTTTATAATCACAGTTTGAAATAAACGGTGAGACTAAGGAGCAATGTAAATTAGTCGTGGGAAAGTGCTTTGTTTGTTGTGTAAACTATTTTCCCTTATGGGAGACCTTATGGAAAGAAGGCGGGAGAATGGACATCTGACTCGTTTCAGGTGGAGCATGGCAACAGAGAAATGGAGCTTTTCGTTTTATTGATACTTTCTGGACTGTTTCATTTTTGAAAATATTAAAATTGGCTCTTATCTCTTTCATTGTTAGGACTGTATGCATACACACATGTTTGTGTGTACATTTGTGTAGAGGCCGGAGTTTGACATGGGTCTTATTCACTTGCTCTACACCTCATTTAAAAAATGCTTTTGTTATTACACATGTGTGTGTGGGGGCCATGACACATGTGCTGTGATACACGTGTGGAGGTCAGAAGACAGCTTTCCTTCCACCTGTTGGTGGGTTCAGGGGATCCAACTCAAGTTGCCGGACTTGTGCAGCAGGCACCTTTACCCACGGAGCCATTGTCTTAGTCACTGTTCTGTCCTGTGAAGAGACACCATGACCCAGGCAACTCTCAGAAAAGAAAACATTTAACTGGGAACTTGCTTAAAGTTTCAGAGGCTTAGTCCGTTACTCTCCGAGTGGGGAGCATGGTACAGACATAGCACTGGTGTAGCTGAGAGCTCCCTCTTCATCCACAGGCAGAGACGGGCAGCCTGGACCTGGCATGGGCTTTTGAAACCTCAAAGCCCGGTGACACACTGCCTCCAACAAGGCCACCCCTCCTAATCCTTTCAGCTAGTGTCACTCCCTGGTGACTGAGCATTCAGATGTAGGAGCCTACAGGGCCATTCTTTTTCAAACCACCACAGCCATCTACCTTTTTAAAAAACGTATTTATTTTTGTGTGTATGAATGTTTGCTGACAAATACGTATGTGCACCACATGCATGCTGTTAGGCCTCCTGGGGAACTGTAGTTACAGATGGTTGTGAGCTGCATGTTGGTGCTGGGAACCAAACTCAGTTCTGCAAGAGCCACAAGAGCTCTTCACCTTTAAGCCCTCTTTCCTTCCCTCTGCCTTGATGATTCAGCTGGACAGACTGGACAGCTCAGGGATCTTCCCATTTCTGCCTTCTCAAATCCTGGTTTAGAGATGTGTGCTGCTTTATGTTGATTCTAGGTTCTGAGCGCAGGTCCTAATGCTTAGGGCAAACACCATCTCCACAGCTACCTATGGTCTCTTAATTGTACATATGCACACATGCGTGCACACACACACACACACACACACACACACACACAACTTCTTTTCAAAGCCAAGTGAACCATCTGAAAATTGGCCTTATGTATAATTCATAAGCTTTCTTTTTCTTCTTCTTCAAGTTTGGATCAGACAAAAAAAAAAAAAAGAGTGGTAAGCACATATATTTTAATAAAACCAGAATTCTAACTGATTTCATCATTTTCTGTTCATACCCATTCTAGGGTTACTTGTGGTCCTGACTTGAAGTATCTTGGCACATAATGTCCCCACATCTTAGGATCAAACCCCCAGACTTTGAGCGTGACCTTCAAGTCCAAGCATGTTCTGGTCCCTCCTTGGCTGTACAGACACCCTCTCTACCACCATCTTCACCTTTTTAGCTGCCTGGAAAGCTCTTTCTCTGGGTTCTTCTTCTTCCTTAGAACCTGTTTGTCTTTCTGCAGAATTAACTTCTACTCATTCTTTCGTCCCTGCTTAAAAGACTTTCCCTAACTTAGAGAAGCCCTTTTCCTCTTACCAAACTGAATGAATGCCTGTGTGGTTTTCTCCTGTAGACCACCCTCACACCAAGCTCCCGTCAGCAGTCTCTTTATCCCATTCATGTTTTGTAGTACTCATGAGCATTATTTGTCACTGGGATGACTTGCAAACATTCTCACTGAGCTCTAAGCCCGGGTGTCTAGCACAACAACCAGCCTACAGGAAACAATAAAAATATGACGAAAGGAATGTTCAGAAAGGAAAGCATTTGGACTCAGTTTCCCCAGGCATTTTAGTGTTTCAAGTTGATTTTGCAGATGGAGGAGATAGCTTTCTGTAAGAGTGCTTCCACTTAGGCCATCGAGAAAGAAATCAAATGTCAGGTGAACTGTAAAGAATCAGGGAGGATGTCTTCTGGATGGGAGAAGTGGCATGGGAGATGGATAGAGTAGTTTCTGAGTGTTAAAGAGACCATAATGACTAAACTAGAAACGTACCTAGACGTGTTGCGGGAGGTGAGGTAACAGATTGTAAAACAATGCTAAAAGGCTAAAGCATTGGATTTGAGCCCATAGTGAAGAACATAGTCAGAACTATTACAGAAGTAGTATTAGAGATGAGATGATGGGGGCATAATGGACATTCCGTTTTAGGACAGGAGAGCTGTTCTAAGTAGTATCATTTGGTGTGTGTGTGTGTGAGTGTGATGTATAAAGACTGTGAACTAGCACGGTGTCTGGAGAAAGGCAGGAGTAAGGTTGTCAGGAGTGGATTCATCAAGTTGTGGGAGAGAGGAAGGTCAGAAGTGCCCTTCACATTGGCACACAGGTGAGTGAGACTAGAGTGGGATAACTGGGAAGCCATTTCAGCTTAGAGGATCTTTTAGAGCTATGTCTAATAACTAGAATATTAGAAAAGGCTTGAAGGTCAGGTTCTGCTTGATGTGGAAACTCAGCGTCATCTGCATGGCTCAGGTTGAGGTTAGATGAGACCTACCATGTACAGCAGAAATGAATAGATATAGTTAGAAATAAATGAATGTAATTAAGGACAGAGCTGGAGAGTCACAAGAAAAACAATGAAGACTGCATACATTGTGCTAGGCTGTGAGCCACCAGGGGTTCTGAGATTGGGGACAAGGTGTTCAGCCCTTCTCAAAAGCCAGCTGAATCCAAAACAAGGCTTGTGAGGTACAGAGCCTAATAATTGTGAGTCACTTTTTAAATTAATGACTATGTCATGAAAAGTTGATGACTAAATCCTGACAGCCAAACATAGAACAAAGAGTTTAAATATGGGGAAAGAGATTAATAGGAAATGTTGATCCATTTAAACACAAAACTAAGAGACAAAAACTGTAATAATTGTGGTTACAAAATGGAATATAGCTTTAAAAACTTCTACAATATGAAAGAATGTTAACTACTAAGAACAGAATGAAGAATTTTAAGGGTTCAATTCCTTATCTTTCGTTAGAGGAATTAAGTAGTTGAAAACCTAAATTTACTTTAAAAATAATTCTAAGACAGTTGCACACATCGGTGGAACCATCACCTGAGCCATGTCCATTCATTTACTTTAAGCCATTTGTTTCTGTGTGCTCCAAGAATGCTTAAGATGTATTTCCTTAACAGATTTTTTAAGTGTCTGCTAGTTTTGTTAACTAGAGACACCCATGCAGTTATCAGTCTGTAGGACTCAACTCATTGCATAATAAAACCTTTGTTTGTAATGAGTTGCTTTTTGTGTTCCAACTTTGGTTGGTTTGTTTTTCCTTTCGTTTATTTTTCCTTGTTTTTGCTGCATTGTAAAATGCTAGCATAATATCATTATTACTATACAGTACTTTTCTCTTGGCTATTCTAGGATTGGAATTTTAAACTTAATTAACATTAAGGAAGATTAAAGGAACTGATAAAAATGTCTGAAAATAGCACAGCCAACAGCAAGAGATGACAACATTGGAGTCTTATCTGCTAATGTTTATTAGTACTGATAACACTTGGATGGTTTAATGGCTGTGGAAGCTTCTAGGTTACCTTCGGCACATTAAAGTGAAGTATAGTTCACATTTACGTATATTTCTAAACAAGGGTTGTTGCATAAAACCATGTACACATACTTGATTGAAGAGAATTCTTGGAGGATTAGTTTTATCGTGCACAGCTTTTCTCTAGTCTTCATCTGCAGACTCTAGCCCTTGGGGAAGACTGAGCATCTACTCTGGGGCTTGCAGTGGGGTTTGACTTTCCTCTTTAACTGTTGTTCTCTGTTCTCATCTACTGTTTTCTCGTGCATTGTGTTCTCCAGATAATGGTGTAAGAAGAGTTATAAACACTTTTGAATCTATTTGGAAAAATATTGGCGTTGACTGTGAGTACACTAGACTTTTCACGCAGGAGTCAGAAAGACAGGATAGTTAGAGAGAGTAGAGGCTGGAGAGGGAGTGCAGTCCAAGAACTTGCTGTACAAGTGTGAAGAGCACGTTTGGTTCCCAGCACTCCTGGAAGAGCCAGGTGCGGTGGGCACTGGCCTTCCTCAGGAGCCAGCCTGTCTGAATCACTGAATTCCTTATCTCAGTGGTCCAGAATGACAGTGCCTGAAGTTAATCTCTTGACTCACCCAGGTACCCAGAGTCAAAATAGAAGTATTTCTGTAGGAAATTTCTCAGGGATCTTTTGGTTTTTTTTTGTTAAAGGCAGGGTCTTTCTGTGTAGTCCTGCTGTCCTGGAACTTACTATATAGACTAGGCTGTTCTGGAGAACTCATAGAGATTTACCTACCTCTGCCTCCCTAGGGCAGAGGATTAAAGGTGTGTGCCATAATGCCCCACATTTTAATGGAATTTTTATAGTATCCAGAAATATAAAAGTATGTAAATAAAACATAAATATGCCTGTAAAATTTAAAGAAATAAAAAATACCTGAAAATAATCACTATGATTTTATACTGGTATATACTGGATACTAAATGGTTTAACTTTATACTTTTTGTATAAAGATGGAAATCTCTTTGGAAATCATAGGCCTAATATACCAACAATACCACCTTTATTCTAGTTGTGTGAGAGCTGTAGTAGAAACCAAACAACCTGAGTTTTTTAAATTAATTTTAACTAATCCTATGTACATTCCTCCACCCACCCTCCACAGATGCACCTCCTTTTCTACACACCCAACTTTGTGTCCTTTAAAGAAAATCTTTTGAAACTAAGCTGTGCTGCCCAAATCTTCTTGGATGTATCCTCCTCAGCTGGAGCATGGCTGACTAGAGCAGTGGTTCTTACCTTCCCAACGCTGCGACCCTCTAGTACACTTCCTCATGTTGTGGTGACCCCCAACTATAAAATTATTTTTGTTGCTACTTCATAACTGTGATTTTGCTACTGTTGTGAATCATCATGAAAATATCTGATATGTAGGATATCTGATACGTGACCCCTGTGAAAGGGTCATCCAACCCCCAAAGTGTTGTGGCCCACAGGTTGGGAGCCACTGACTCAAAGTGAGCTGTCTCCCCCTCGCACAGCAGCTAACAGTTTCCAACAGTTCAATGGCCAGGCATGGGACTTTGTGCCCAGCTCACTTGTCTTGTTTGGGATTTGGTCTGGCTTGGGCTTGCACAGGTTTGTGTGTTCTGTCTCCACTTCTGTGAGTTCAAAGGTGCAGCTGCTTCAGTCTGTCCAGAAGACACTGTTTCTGTGTCATCACCGACCACCTCTGGCCCTTACACTTTCTGCCTCCTCTTTCTGCAGTGATTCCCGAGGCTTGAGGGCGATGCTGCTGGCAGTGGGATATATGTTCCCTTCAGGCTGAGGATTCTGTAGTGTCTTATTGTCTGCACCTCGGCCCGTTGCGGGTCACTGCACTCATCTGCTGCAAATAGAAGCTTCTCAGATGAGAGTTGAGAGGTGCATGATCTGTGGGTATAACACTAAATCATTAGGAGTAGGTTTAATCCCCATGTCCATTTAGCAGCATAATAGTAGGTTCTCCTGTAGGGTCTATGACCTATTTCTAGATTCTTGGGCCAATAATGGTGCCAGGTACGGGTCTTAGCCTGTGGAGTGGGACTTGAATGCAGTCAGAAACTTCTGCCAGTGTGTGTGCTGTTATTGCATCAGTGGGTATGGCTTGTCAGGCCAGTCATTGTTGTAGCTCATAGGGTTCATAGCTGACTATGGTTGGTGATCCTTTTTCTCCTCTGGTAGCATATATAGCATCTTCCAGTGTTAGGAAAGCTAGCCAATGGGAATGAAGCTTCAAGGTCCATACCAGCTTGATTTCACCACGTTCTATAATTCAAGTATGTGGTATCTTCAGCATTAGGACCTTACAGTCCAGTTCTAGAGGGTAACCAAGAGCAGCGGCAATATCTTGTAATGTTTCAGGGTCTATAAGAGAGACCTCACTAGCCAACAACTAAAAGCAGCAGCTCATTCCTGGCCCTGGGCTTTTAGTTATTTAGCCTCCAGTGTCTAGTGGGCATCATTGCCCCTATAAAAGAGTCTAGTTTTTAATAAATTACTGTTGTAAATTGAAGGTTATTAGTGACATTAGATGTTGATGTTTTTGAAGCATGTGAATTAAAGTGAGGTTATGGATATTGGAGTCAATTATTAGCATGTTTTGTTAAGGTCATGATTGGGAGGCCCTGTCACATGTCAGCATGGAAAATTTGCTGCAGCTAGATACTGAATGTTGGGACTGTACTTTTAGTCACATGTTGCTGAAGAGTGTTTCTGAAAATGCTTTTTAAGATAGATTGCAGCTGGTTCAATAAACATACTTAGACGTTCCTGTTCATGATGTTGAAATATATTTACTGAATAGGATAGGTAGGTTGTGGTTTGAGGGGTTTGGTTTTATTTTTCGTTTGTGTTTAGGGGGGTTGTTTTGTTTTGTTTTTTGTTTATTTTTTTTGCCTTTATGGTATAATTAAGATTTAAAGGCATACCTAAAATGACTTATAACTTTTATGCGTTTAAAACTCTTGTAGTAATGAGTACACCGTATGCTTCCTTTTCTTAGTCATTCACCAGTCACCTTCACGTTTCCTTACACGGGGTCCACGTCCACTTCCACGCCGATCAGTACACAGATGTCGTTAAACCTGCCGTGTTGTTTGTGCCCCATTTCTGTTTACTCTTCTGTTCTGTTCACTAAGTGTCCCCATGACCTACCAAAGTGCTCTCATCTCACACACTTTGGAGACTGCTGTCTTAGATAATTTTACTCCAGGAACACTAAATGGAACTGTCTAATGCTTTGAAACGATTCTTCTCTCCTGGTTTTCCTGGCTTTCTACCATGATATGTTATTTAAGAGTGTGAAGACAAAATACTTCCCAGTGTGAGTTGGCATCACAATCACAAGCAAAAGTAGTGTTTAGTTATGTAATCTTGTTCATCCAGGAAGGGAAGATGGCCCCTGCCTGTCTCAACCTAAGGTAGAGCAAGGGATGCTGTACAGGATGAACATCTGTACTCTACAATTTCATCTGAAACCAAAAGTGCTTCTAACCCTAAAACTTACCAGCCTGATGCTTCAGGGGAAGAGCCCCACACCTGACTTCATGTGACCACTTGCACTCAAATCATAGGTGTACTACAAATATTGTATGAATATTGCAAGCCATATGTCTAAGGTGTACGTTAAACTTAATGAATTTCATGTTTAGACATGGGTTCTATTCACAAGATACTGCAAACCTTCCAAAATCTACAGTCTGAAGTACTTCTGGTCCCCCATGTTTCAGATGGGGTTATCCAGTCTATAGTTGGCTCTCCATCTAGTTGCTGAGACAGTTGGGAGAGTGGGCTGCATTAGTTCAGGATAGTGTGGATTCAGTAAAATAGGTGAAGACTGTGAGTTAGGCGAAGAAGACCACGAGTGTGGATAGCTTCAGATCACTTAGTAAAACTACACAGGAGGCACATTTAAACCTTTGCTTAACACATTTCATTTAAGGGAGTTGCTTCTCTTACTTTGTCACCTCAAAAGTTAATAATTCAGAGTGGCAATCCTGTATCATATTAATTATTCAATACATATTAATATTTTCTACTTTACCAGATGTCCTTATGGATCTCAAAATGAAATATTAGTATTTTCCTCTGTAATTTGTTATATCATTTTATTGCAGATTCTAAATATACTCATCTTCCAGTTTTCACTGAATGCTTGAAATAGTCTTTATACTTCTCAAATATGAAATTTTCTTGTGCATAATGATGCTGCCTTTTCGTCTTGGAGACAATGAGTGCTGCTGTGGCTGAAGCTGAACTCCAGCCCTCACTGGTTATGCAGTCAACCTTCTCCACGGTTTAATTTCCTCATCTTCAACATGACTATGATTAATAACTGAAATAGTGAACATACAGTGCTCCTTTACACAACAACCCCAAATTACCAATAAAAACAGTTCAAGAAAAATCACAGGAGGATTAAACCCAGACCTTTGTGAGACTGTGTGGTTTCTTGGGAACTGTCTAGGTGTGTCCTGGAGCTAATCCGAGCCACGGTTCCATTGCCCGCTCCTCTGCTCAGCCTCACAGGGCGTGTAATGAGACTTATACCGTAGACCTTTGCTGCTTTGAGTTCTGGGTCTTTGCCTGCCCCTGGCGAACTTAACTCTGGTGACAAGGACTTCTTTGATGAGAGGAAACTGTAGTGGTTTTGAGTATATGTGTTTTAATTACAAAAATAATATACAAAACATAATCAGCATAGAGTATTAGTATTTTTAAATAGCATTGTTCACCTTGAGAAGTTGAAGATGATAGTAGACCTTTTCATGAATGCCAGAAGCTCTGGGTGGATAAAGAGAATGTTAACACTCTGTGGCTGGTTATATATAGTAAAGTGTTGACAGATTTTTCTTAATAAACCAATTCCTGAAAAAGTTTTATCTGACTTTGTATAAAAATCATAACTGTCAACATCAAATAATATGGCTTAAGCCACCTCATTTGCATAGCACTGCCCTGGGCATTATGCAGAATACATGCAGGATACTATCTTTAGCTGATGTGCCAAAATGTACTGTCAGTGAATATATATTTGACAGTTCTAACTTATACAGAAGTACAGTCTTAAAACAACTTGATTTTTTAAGTTTCAAAATGTCTTCCACCAGAAACCTTGCTTTTATTAAGCCACCTTTCTTGGGGAATTTTTCACTCATCCTAACTCATTAGTAATCAGAAAACTGTCTATAGGAATAATAACAATTGTATATTTACATTGATCAGTGCCCTAGTCCTCTGGGGCTGCTGCAGACTGGGTAATTTGTAGACAATAAAAGTGCATTGCTCACAGTTATGGAGGGTAGAAAATCCAAAATCAAGGTACAAGAGCATTCGGTGTTCGTAGATGCCTCCTCTTGCCGCATCTCCATGAAATGGGAAGAGAAAAAAATGAATCCCCTCGACTGGACCCTTTTCTAAGGGCGCTAACAGTCTCTTTCATACGGTAGCTAATCTCCCCTTAAAGTCGCTCATGTCTTAGGTCTGTCACTCTGGGGATGAAGTTTAAACCTCTAAATTGTGGGGAGGCTCAACATTCAGAGCACAATAGATGTTCAGTGTGTTTTTATCGCCTCTATCCAAAATAATTTCCTTCTCCCCCTAGTGACCCATGTTTACTCACAGCTTCCTTTTCTGGCTTTCAGAGCCAACAGTCTAAACAAACTTCGGCCATCAGTAATCTCAGTTAGTAAAGTCAAGGACCAGATGCCCTTTGTTAAGCCCTGTAGTGAAATACCTGAAGGCTAGCGAGAATCACATACACACCTACACAAAAACTCACTAGAACATTAACAAATGACACACATGAATGAGAGCTAGCTAGGAAATGAACCGGACTTCATGTGTGTAAGTTTTGTTTTGTTTTTAAGAGCCGAGGCTGAGAGAGTTCTCAGTGACTCAAATTCAGCCTTTTCTTACAATACTAAGGTGGACGGCTTGATTTTGGTAGTCTGGCACTGAGTCTGCTCTAACGTTCAGTGGCCGCTGACCAGAGCTGGAGCGCTGTCCCTTACTCAGGAAGGATGCAGATAGAGCATCCTTTGAGCACAGGGAGTTGCAGCTAGAGCATTGCTAGAGGAGCTTCCGGCTGGACTCCTGGGCCTGGCAAGGCCTGCTGCCTCCATCTACCAGCAGCCTCACCTCAAGAGCCAGCCAGCACGCTGGTGCTCACCATCCCTGTCGGACAGAGCGGAGCTGCATTGTGACAGGCAGAAAGTGTCGAGTTAGGTCACCCAAGCACTGCTGCTGGGATCTGTCCCCTGCTCCAGAGGTGACCACGTGTCCCTGCTTCTCTGGGTCATTGAGGCGTGTGTCTACTGTGCTACATACTCCATTCCATCTCAGCGGTACGCCAGTCTGGGCGACGGGCTGTGTGGTTGCTCCTGATTGGATCTCAGACTCTTGTTACCAGAATCTTCTGAGTTCAGTCCATTTCTGCATGTGACTGTAAGGAGTGCCTTTGACCTGGCCTGCATCCTTACTGCTTTCGTTCATTTGGTAAGTCCTCATAAGCTAGAGATTTGTTCAGTTTCAAAGGGACATTTTTATTTTTGACTAAGTGGACTAAAGATGGTTACGGATTCATTGATACAATTTCCACTGAGAAAAAGCATTTATTACTCTTCCTTTTGAGTCTGGGCTGAACATTAGAGTATGCAAAACAAATATTCAGCCAGTTAGGGGCCATTCTAAAAGGTCTAGCCACTTCACCTTGGTTCCTTGCTCCCTGAGCTGATGTTTAAGACATGTAGAAGCCCATTGTTTCTTCTGGGAACTCATGAGGAGGCCCTGCAGCTACATTTTGTGTGTGTGTGTGGGGGCGCTCTTCCCACCATTCTTACCAGTGTGACTGTCCCACCCACCCTAGCTGACCCCAGTTAATGTGATGTGAGACAAGAACCTCACTCACTGGAGTGCTGCCCAAATCATGACCAACAGTGCGGAGTCTAATAAAGGGGTTCATTGAACCATGAGGTTTAGGGTAAGCTTTGTTATTGGTTTTTTGTTTTTTGGATTTTTTTTTTTTTTTTGCATATTTGTTTTTCTTCTTAAATGTTTAAAAGACAGCAATATCTTTGAAAATGTTTCCTGAAGATAAAAACATGATATATGAATGAATGAATGAATGAATGAATGAATAAATGAAACTTAACTCTTTAAAGATGGCCCAGCAGTTAAGGCAGTCACTGCTTTTACAGGGAACATGAGTTCAATTCTCAGCACCCATATTAGGCAGCTCACAACTGTTTGTAACTCTGGATCCAAGAGATCTGAAACCATTTTTCTGGCCTCCCCATGTACCTACACTCACATTCACATAACCTCCTCACAGACACATAATTAAAAATAAAATAAATCTTTACAAAATTCTGCTCACTAGTGGGTTTTTAGAAGGGTATAACATATTAAAGCAGAGTGTCAGTAGGAAAATCTAAGTATGTATAAAGCTTTGCATCTGCTGGCCGTTTGGTGTAGTCCTTGTGTTTGTTGTTTATAAAAACAGCTGGTATATACCATCTAATTCATGTCAATAAAAAAAGCTTCTTCCATATATTTGGTGTTTGCTGCACCAGTACATTGGAATTTAGACATCTGACATCCAGTACCTTGGAATATAGAAAAAAAAAATCTCAGCAAATGTTGGTTGAATTTATGAATAAAGGTCCCTCTGGTTCATTGCATGCTGTGTTTTGGCCATCCTCCTCTCCCCCAAATCTTCAGGGACCCTTAATAAGTCAATTTAAGCAATCACGGGAAGGCATAATAAAGCAATACAGCATTCTCGGGAGTGCGTGTCCAGAAAGGCTGTGTGTTTGCATTGTCTCAGGGACATGTCTGTCACTTGAAGCAGCATGAACGTCATGAGGAAACTTGTGATTTGAAATCCATCACTTTATCGTCCTGCTCTGTGTACCCGTAAACATCAAGAAGCGTTCCAGCAGTGGGACACAGCTGTGGATCAGACATTGCTGCTGGCCATGGCTTTGCTGGGTGCCGACTGTAACTCTAGAGGCAACACTGCTGGTTTATGGCAGGTTAAGACTTTATATGTACTAACACCGTATTAATACCTTAATACTGTGCAGGCCTGGGAGAGCTGCTTCTCTTCTTTTGTGTCCCACGTTGTCTTACCATGACATCAGAGCCATGGTTCACATCGAGTGACAGCAGTATGTGATGAGAAAAGAAGATGCTTGTTTGTAGAAGATGCTAGATTGTCAGCTTACGTATATTAGAGGGAATAATGTCTCTTATTTGTTCTCTTCCATGGCAATTAATGACTTTTAGTCTAAATAGTTAGATTTGGTCACACTTGGGCTGGAGATTGTAAGTCAGAAACAAGAGGGAAGAATACTTAACACCACTTTGCTGCTTCTTTTTTTTTAATAGCTGTTCTGTATCACTGCAATTGAGATCCTAGAACTGACTTGCTAACAGATAGTTTGAGGGAACTTAAAGATGAGTAGTTAGCATCCCTGTAGTATTTTTGCAGTATCCATAATACTTTAGTGGATAATTCATGTGAATTGCTGAGTGCAGAGTCTGGCATACACCAAGCCCTCTGTAGATGCTAGTTGTTAGTAATGCTATTGCTGTCATTGGTATTAACATTATACATTGATATTTCTGTTTCACAAGGAAAGAGCCAGGGCCAGGAAAGGCAGGCAACATATCCAAGAAAACAAACATCTTTGTGGTTCTCTAAATCCAAACCTAAACCTAAACCCAGTCCCTTTTTTGTACCCTGTGTCTTGATTTTAGCTTGTGACCAAACTGATCGACCCTGACTATTAGCCTAGGAGGAAGCCTTTCTCCAGGTACCATGGAGCCACCACACATTGTTACAGGATAATTGGTATGGGCTGCAGCCTGTAAAAGCAATGTTTTAAGTTAATTACCATGGAGTTGGGGTAGAGGGGTGAGAAATAGAGCTGTTAGAGACTGGAGCTCAGATGTGAGCTATTTTAGAAATGAAGGGTTTTCTGCATATGAAATGACGGGATGGACTTTCTCACATCCAGTAATTCCTGCTATGCCTGTCCCCTGTGATCACTGCTGCCCTAGGCCTATTGTTACAGACCTTCGTGTCCCGGACCTGATGATGGTTAGAGAACTCCTCGCCTTACCTCCCACTCTTTCACTTCCCAAGTAGTTTCTGTCTGCACGTGATTGTTACGTGAGTGTTGACTTAAAACTCGGTCATGTACCTGTCATTCTCTGTCGGCTGCTGTAAGGGCCTCACTCTGCCGACAATAATTGACCCATCTCCTTCACTTTAACTGTTTTTTCTTTTCCCATCGGTCACCTGATACTTTTCTTGCTTCAAATCTAAAGATCTGTATTTGTAGACCTTACTAGTCAGTCTCATGACAGTGGACGCAGCTTGCCTAGTGTGGTGTATGTGACTGATGCCCTCTTCCCCTCCTAAAGGAAGGGATTTTCTTCCTGGGGAATTTCCTTGCTGGGGAGAATAAGTGCTGATTCCATTAATGTCATAATCTTTGTTTTCTAGAAATGTGATTTGTTGAAATTCAGCATTTTTGCCTGCTTGGTTTTTGTGGGTTTGTTGTTTGTTGTTTGTTTTGAGGCAAGAACTCACTCTAGCCCAACCTGACCTTGAACTCATGGAGGGCCTCTTACCTTGGCCTCTCCAGTGTGAAGATTATAGGCATGAGCTGCCACATCCTATGGCTCTTGGCTTTAAATTTTTCTTGAGGTTGGGGGCTCTCTGCTTAGTGGTTTGGAGGAAAGAAAGAATTATGTTTAAGTCTTTTTAAGATAATAAGTGGTCTCCCAGATAAACACTCCTCTGTCCACAGTTCCGAAAGCCTTAGCTCTTCACAGTTTTCAAGCATACTTAAGTGTGCCTTGTTCAGGGGTAGCTTTAACAAAATTAGTTGTAATTGAGTAGTAGGATTTCTGAACTGGGGGTTGCTGACAAGGTATGCACTCCGGTATAGTGGAGACACAGCTCCCATTCTAGCAGTTGACTCAAATCTTGTCAAGTCCAATAGTCAGCCTGTTTCTAGCCATAGATTTCAGATTTCAGCATTTTCAACTAAAGAGGAAATACATGTTTTGTGTTTGAATACCTTCCCCCTTTTGATAAAGCTGTGTGTTCAGAAGTCTGACTTTTGACTTCTTTTTCAATGGTTCAGTTTAGTTTGGAGCCCAAAGGCCCCTACAGACTAGAGTGAAAAGAGGCTGCCCATGCGTCTGCCCACAGCTGTTCCTTCTCCCTCATCGTGAGCATGTATGTAGTGCTTTTAGCAGAATCAACTGGTTTGATTATGTTTTCCCACTCAGTTTCTAAATGACAAGGCTTCAGGCTTGTACTTGCAAACATCTCCTCATAGATACATGTTTCTGGCATGAATAATCTCCATTTCTAATGACAATGGCCAGACTGAATGTAATGTAGTCATAGTTACATTTCCCTTTTTTAAAAATTAAATGTGTTCATTTATTTTACATCCCGATCGCAGTTTTCCCTCCCTCCTCTCCTCCCATGTTAACATGAACATCTTGACACTCTTGAAAAGATCTGAGGGTGCAGTTTGTAGATCGGATAGTGAAGAAAGCCTTCAGAACTATTGTCAGTTTTATTTCCAGTAACACACTGTTCTTTATGTTAGCATACTCAATGCCTTCTTTCTTTCTTTTTTATTTTATAATTAACTTAATTTCACATATCAGCCACGGATTCCCCCGTCCTCCCTCCTCCTCCAAGGTAAGGTCTCCCCTGGGGAGTCAGCCCAGCCTGGTAGACTCAGCCAAGGCAGGTCCAGTCTCCTCCCTACACCAAGGCTGAACAAAGTGTCCCAGCATAGGCCCCAGGCTCCAAAAAGCCAGCCCATGCACCAAGGACAGGTCTTGGTCCCACTGCCTGGGGGCCTCCCAAACAGTTCAAGCTAATCAACTGTCTCACTTATCCAGAGGTCCTGGTCCAGTTCCATGGGGGCTCCTCAGCCATTGGTTCACAGTTCATGCATTTCCGCTAGTTTGGCTATTTGTCCTTGTGCTTTTTCCAATCATGGTCTCAATATCTTTCACTCATACAGTCCCTCCTCTCTCTTGCCAGTTGGACTCCCTGAGCTCTACCTGGGGCTGGGCCGTGGATCTCTGCATGCGCTTCCATCAAACACTGGATGTTCTGTCATGTTCTATCATGACAGCCAGGGTGTTCTCACAATTCCAGGGAGGCTACCTAGTAAAGAGGACCCTAAGAAAGACACAGGGATCGTCCAGTGACAGAGAAATGGATGAGATCTACATGAGCAAACTGGGGGTGGGAGGGTAATGGAGGGCAAGGGTCGGGGGAAAGAGAGCTTAGGGGAGCGGGAGGTCCCAGCTGGATCAGGAGCAGAGTGGGAGAACAGGGAGGGAGATACCATGATGAATATACCCCTGGGGAATAGGAAGAAGCAGAGTGCTAGAGAGGTCCCCAGAAATCCACAAAGATACCTCCACTGTAGACAACTGGCAATGGTCGAAAGAGTGCCTGAGCTGACCTGCTCTGGTGATGGGATGGCCGAACACCCTGGCCTTCTTTCAATCTTTAGCCAGTTTAAGGGTAGAAATTCAGCAGCATAAAAGTTGAATTTAAAATTGATTGGCAGGATTCTCAAAGTAATAAATGCACTAACCACCCTAACTGTGTTCTATATTGAAGCACCATTCCCACATGCATATATCCTCAGTATGTCTTGAAGGTCATCCTGCTGTCCTGTTCAAATGAGGATTTTGTTTCGTTATCTTGCCTATTTTCTTGTTTCAGTTCATTTTTTTTATTGAGGTACAACTTTGATACAGTAGAGTACACATACCGTAAGATACGTGGCTGGATGCATATGCTGAAGGAATCCCACAGTGCAGCCCTGAGCACAGCAGGCCCCTCCGTACGCCGAGCTCCCTGCTTTCTGTTGCCTGGTCCTAGTCTGTGGTCCTGTCACTATCATCTTTGGGCTCCTGTTAACTTAGCCTGGGTAACTCAGAGCTCCTACCACACCCTGCAGACCACAGAACCCGCTCTCCTGGCCAGAGTGCGGTGTTTCTCTCGCAGTTTTAGTTCTTTGTCCTCCATAGAGTTCTCACAACTGGGCTCTTCTTCCAAGCATAATGAGTAGATGAGAGGAGAGGGGAAGAATTGGGAACTTCTCTCGTTGGCCTCCTTCCTGGTTCTTTAGTTAGAAGAACAGAGCTGAGTATTTGCTTATTGTATCTTGTTGCACTGTTTATGGGCTTTTGTTACCTTGGCCTTGTATGTAGTCCTGGTGTGGTTTTTGAATGTGTTTAAAATGCCTGTGTTCCATCCGATCATCACTTGGGCCATCCTAACTAAACTGTAGGGTACCATGCCGACTCTTACAATTTCTGTGAACAAAGTTGACTTTTACTTATGTGACATGGAGTCCCTGACAGCTCTGAATATCTTCTTCATATTATCATAATGTTTACAATTACATTATAAGTTTCTCACTGTTTAAGTTTAGTGTTTTTAAAACACCAAGAGTTTTAAACACCAAAGTCAAAGCAAAGGAAGCCCTGTTTAAATGAACAAAATGAAATATTTAGTCAGCTGAGTACAGATCAGTTTAGAGGAAGCAGGCAGCCTTACTTAGCCCATGCCCCTCACACCAGCTACTGACCTACCCGAGAGCAGCCCCAGACCACTGTGCCGGATGCAGAGTCAGTCCTGGAGGTGGGAGGTGTCCTCACCACTCAAGCACAGATTTCCAGCCGTCCAGTGAAACTGTGTTTGCAGCCGCAGCAGCTTGATGAACTACCTAGAAACGAGACTTTTCTAGTTCAAAGGTTTAAAAAAACAGACATATAAGTTTTTTTTTAAATACACATTTTATATACCTTTTGGTACAGAAATCACATTTCTTAGTACATCCATTAGATTGCTGGTTATGTTTGCCAAAAAAAAAAAAATGGCACTAATAGGGTAAGAGTAAATTATGGTACAGTTTTAGGAGATACATATATCTTATATATATGCATGATTCTATAAAATGGAATACTGCTTGGCCATTATGATAATATGCCATTTATTGAAATAGATAACTCCATAATACTTAGCAAAAATGAGACTACTAAGTGATATGATCTCTTTGTATGAAAAATGTATGCTTATGTTAATATATATGAATAGGAAAAGTCTGGAAGTTTATACACCACAATAGTTAAAGTGCTCATTCTCACAGGTAAGATTAAGAATGTCCCCCCACACACACACATTTAAGTATTACTAGGACTTTGCTTTTTTTTGTTTGTTTAATATTGGATATATTGTTTGGTTTGAGCAAAGAAGCCTGAGGAAGAAAACCTGTTCCCATTTCGTTTCGTAAAAAGAAAGATTCCTTCCCCTGCGGGCACAAGTTAGACTGCGGATGGACCAAGTCAGACATCACAGCTCTGAACACGGCAAACGTTTAAACTCCGAGTTCTTATCACTAATATGTACCGACCTGACAGAAGGGCAAAGCAAGCTTTCCGAGTGTGAGTTCTGTGTCGCTGAAGGTGTTCTGACACACTGCAGAGACATCTGGTGAGGTTGGCCCCACAGGTGGAGGCACCAAGTGTTGGCCATTTTGCCCCAGGACTCTTAGTAGAGGAGATTTTTCACTGGGCAGAAAGTTGAACAAGGGGCCTAAGAAAAGCCTTTCTGATTCTCTTCTCAACTCAAAGAGAATTTTATTTCAACTAGCTTATGGCCAAGAAGAGCATAACAAAATTCCATTGAGACATGCCCTTCTTTTAATGTGCTACACAGTATAGTACCCGCAAAAGAAACTGACTGCCATAGATCTCGCTACAGTTTATCTTGATGGGTGCATAAAGAGGAGAGGATGTTGATTTTAGACTTGCTGCATTTGAAGTCATCGATGGTAAGCATATGACGCTGCTTGGGATCAGCATCAGAGATAAGCCTGGTGCTTCCTGACACCCTCTTGAAGTCAGTCAGTCTTCAGAGTTTATGGATGGATAGATACATGTTTCAGGAGCTCTGGAACAGCGCCCAGAAGTCAGTACTCAGATTCTCAAGTTGTTTTAATGACCAGTGTGCTTAGACAGTCCCAGAATAAAGTGTACATAAACACACGTATTAGGACAGTTATAAAGCACAAACAGCTGATTGATGAGCACACTCCAGTGCTTCTGAACCGTTGGTATTTACATAGCTGCCTCATTGAGGAGCCATCAGTGTTCTACAGCCAAGCAATGCTTTGTGAAATCCATTAAGCACAGCTGCTTAAAAGAACTAGTTTATTTATTCATACATTATATAATCACACTCATGAATATAACAAACAGCATGTAAATTCATGTTAATAAATAGTAAGACAAATGTTTTCCACGTCTACAGACAAAAATAATTTGAGCCATATCAGCTACCTTCTGACCCTGACTGTGGTGTCCCACCTATGATCAGGTTAAGAGTGATTCATAAATAGAGCAGTTTTGGAATTTTACATTTTCAACTTCTTCCCAAATGGTATGCTTTGGAAAGGGGAGAAATGAGGAAAACCCACAGGGCTGTGATGAAAATCAAACATGAAAGTAACTGCTGTCACTGCTGACAAAGTGTCTAGCTCTCCTAAATAATAAAGCTGACCCTGCTGTAAATGCTGTCTGTCTTATGAGGTCAGTTCTGTTTCTCAAATGAAGTGTGTGACCTGTATTGCAGGACTGTGTAGGGATGGAAGGGGTCCTACGGATGAATCCCACAAACCATTTGCTATTTATTGAACCAACAGACTCTGAACATCTAGTCCATGTCTCACATGGGAGTTTTCCCTGATATTTGAGTGACAGATTTCTTACCCCTTCACTTGATATCACATGCCACTTTCCCAGTGAGGCCTGAACTATCTTTCTTAGGATGGCGCCTGTGCCCCAGCATGCTCTCTGGTCTGGCTCTTGTGTCTCTAACTAATCTGAACTTACTATCTTTTTTGTTAGTACCTGTTTCCTCTGCTAGGCTATAATCAGCATGAGGGCGGATGTCTTTGTCTCTTGTGCATCATAAGTGGGCACAGTAGTATCTAGGATGTAATAGGCTCTTAGCAAATAAATAGGTTGAATGGACGACAGTGTATGACCCAAAGTACTACTGATTATACACCACAACTCTTCTACACTGCACAGTAGAATTCCTCAGGGCAGCCCTAGGTATCACAGAGTTAAAGCATCCCATGCGCTGTGTTTAGACAGTATTGCTGTATGGCTCCTGGATGCATCCTTCCCGCTAGAGTCAGGATACACTAACAGTAGCTGCTCAGTACTCTGGTCCCACAAGATCTCCTAAGACTTTCTCATCCTTATTGACTCCAACCTTCAAGTGCACTTTAATATCTCTTCTAAAGATCAGCCTGCCTGTGTTCTCAGAACAGTGCCAAGCATTCAGCCATTAACCTGGTAATGTGTAGGTGTTGATTGTGGGTTGGTCTACCATGTGTGATGTGATTTTTAACTTTCAGGTTTAAGTACGCTTTAGACCTAATCCAGCAAACAGGGACTTCAGAGACTGTATTATATTGATCGAAGTCATAGAATTAGCTAGAGTTGCTTCTGAGGCTAAAGTCTTGGTCTGGTTTGGGAGTTGTGTTGTTTTTTCTTAAACACACCATATTGCCAGAGCAGTAGACAGACCAGTTTGCTGTGGTCTGTCAGCCCAAGGCTTTGCCTCTTTCCCTTGTCTTTTCATCTGTGTCCCAAGGAGACCCAGCTCTTCCAGGTCTTACCTTTCCATGGAGGACCCTCCCTGTCGTCCCAGCCCTTTCCCGCTACTGTTAGTATCTTCTCTAAGGCCCTGTGTTTTGAGATTTCATTTCTGCTTGTCTTGCTTCTTGTTCTGACCCTTAGCAAGAGACAGAGAGGTCAGGCGTGTCTGGTTGCTTCATGGTGTTGCGTTTGCTCCCTCTCTCTTGTCTATATCTACCGCACAACCCTAACCCCTTGGCACAGTTCGGTTTTCCTCAGCAGATCTCTCCATCTCTTGATTTCTGAACTCAACACTATCTTCTGCCAAGCTTGGTCTAACATAAGTGGGGACAGCAGGAGGGGGTGGGCACTGCAGGAAGGTGTGGGCACTGCAGGATGGAGGGGGTGGGGACAGCAGGAGGGGGCGGGCACTGCAGGATGGAGGGGGTGGGGACAGCAGGAGGGGGTGAGGCCAGCAGGAGGGGGTGGGGACAGCAGGAGGGGGTGGGGACAGCAGGAGGGGGTGGGGACAGCAGGATGGAGGGGGTGGGGACAGCAGGAGGGGGCGGGCACTGCAGGATGGAGGGGGTGGGGACAGCAGGAGGGGGCGGGCACTGCAGGATGGAGGGGGTGGGGACAGCAGGAGGGGGTAAGGCCAGCAGGAGGGGGTGGGCACTGCAGGAGGGGGTGGGGACAGCAGGAGGGGGTGGGGACAGCAGGAGGGGGTGGGGACAGCAGGAGGGGGTGGGGACAGCAGGAGGGGGTGGGCACTGCAGGAGGGGGTGGGGACAGCAGGAGGGGGTGGGGACAGCAGGAGGGGGTGGGGACAGCAGGAGGGGGCGGGCACTGCAGGATGGAGGGGGTGGGGACAGCAGGAGGGGGTGGGGACAGCAGGAGGGGGTGGGGACAGCAGGAGGGGGTGGGCACTGCAGGAGGGGGTGGGGACAGCAGGAGGGGGTGGGGACAGCAGGAGGGGGTGGGGACAGCAGGAGGGGGCGGGCACTGCAGGATGGAGGGGGTGGGGACAGCAGGAGGGGGTGAGGCCAGCAGGAGGGGGTGGGCACTGCAGGAGGGGGTGGGGACAGCAGGAGGGGGTGGGGACAGCAGGAGGGGGCGGGCACTGCAGGATGGAGGGGGTGGGGACAGCAGGAGGGGGTGGGGACAGCAGGAGGGGGTGGGGACAGCAGGAGGGGGTGGGCACTGCAGGAGGGGGTGGGGACAGCAGGAGGGGGTGGGGACAGCAGGAGGGGGTGGGGACAGCAGGAGGGGGCGGGCACTGCAGGATGGAGGGGGTGGGGACAGCAGGAGGGGGTGAGGCCAGCAGGAGGGGGTGGGCACTGCAGGAGGGGGTGGGGACAGCAGGAGGGGGTGGGGACAGCAGGAGGGGGTGGGGACAGCAGGAGGGGGTGGGGACAGCAGGAGGGGGCGGGCACTGCAGGAGGGGGTGGGGACAGCAGGAGGGGGTGGGGACAGCAGGAGGGGGTGGGCACTGCAGGAGGGGGTGGGGACAGCAGGAGGGGGTGGGGACAGCAGGAGGGGGTGGGGACAGCAGGAGGGGGCGGGCACTGCAGGATGGAGGGGGTGGGGACAGCAGGAAGGGGTGAGGACAGCAGGAGGGGGTGGGGACAGCAGGAGGGGGCGGGCACTGCAGGAAGGGGTGAGGCCAGCAGGAGGGGGTGGGCACTGCAGGAGGGGGTGGGGACAGCAGGATGGGCACTGCAGGATGGAGAGGGTGGGCACTGCAGGATGGGCACTGCAGGAGGGGGCAGGCACCGTCCCGTCCTATCTAATCTGGATCCCTGAATTGGCTCATCTGGCCTGTTCGGCAGCTCTGTTGCACTAAGGGGGAGCAGATACTTGAACTCCATTTTACCAACAAAGAGATGAGACTCAGATACTAGGAAATGCTGTGCTCAGCCCTGCAGCCTTTCATGGACAGGAGTGAAAGCTCCATAGTTTATAATATTTTCCACTGTCCCAAATTTTAGTGTTAACAGAGAGATAAGATCCATTACCATCTGGTATTTGGAAATACACATTTTTTGTTTCTGTTTTGTGTGTCAAGTTTCTTGTTCAGGTTATTAATCTGCATTTCTCTAGCATCTTTAACACCCTGGTGGCTGGAAAGACTATTGGCGGTTCAGTTAGTAGAGGTACAAGGTTCTCTGACATTGCCTGAATTTTCACCCTCATTACTACATGGATAGTAGCCACTGGACCCCACTACATGAGGCCCCGTGTCTGCCTGCCCATTTGAGAATCGACTGCAGAGCAGTGCCAGGCACTTGGCTGTCAGCCTGGTCAAGGAGAGGCGGCGTTGGCAGGCTGGCCCACCCTGTCTGTTGTAACTTTGACCTCCAGACTGGGAGGCACATGTATCAGCCTGCTGCTGATATCTTGATATGTTTGTTGGTTTTGAAAAATCCACATATTCTATTAGATCTTGTACATTTCAACTAAAAGTATGTCTCTCTTAAGTATAAAGTAGGATATAGCATTGTATTTAAGCCTTAAAATCTTCCTTAAGATGTTTTCTCCTATCTAATAAAACAGAAACTGTTTGTTTGCAGTCTACCTCAGGCTGGCCACCGCTTCACCGTGTGACTGAGGGTGACCTTGGAGTCCTGACCTTCTGCTTTAGCACTGGCTGGTTAGGTGTTAACTCCAGCTCAGTAAGCTTTCCTTGTTACCTTTCCTAAGTCGCTCCATTAACAAGCAAGAAGGAAAGGGAAGTGCAGAGGCATCCTCGTGGATAGAACAGATTAGGAACTGACATCTGACATGGTCAGCAGTATCAGCTCACAGTCGGGCTGCTCAGTCCCCAGGTAAAGCTGACGTGGACCGTGGCTGGTAAATTGGTAAATGGGTCTTTGTACTGTGGCTTCATTGTCATCTCTGCCCCCAGAGGCCAGTGTGTATGTGCAAGAGTCCTGAACTAGAAGGTGTTAGTCCCTGTGTCATGTGCAGAGGCCACGGGGGCAGTGTGCCAGAGTTCATCCAGGCTACTTTGATGCAATTCAGAGCTGCCCTTCTGTTCCCGGAAGAAACACCTTGATGTTGTCCCACTCTTTTAGCCTTACTTTTTTTATACCTGTGTGTGTGTTTTTGCATGTTCCTGTATGTATGGAGACCAGAGGACAACCTCACACATCATCCTGAGGAGTGCCATCCATCTTTGATTATAGTCTCTCATTGTCCTGTAGTTAAGCTAGACTGGCTGGCCATTGAGCCCCAGGAATCCTCCCTTCACTGGCTCCCCAGAGCTGAGATTAGAAGCATGTGCAGCTGTGCCTGGCTCTTTATGTGGGTTCTAGGGATTCAGTTTGGGTTCTTACTGCTTGCAAGCAAGCACCTTACTGACTGCACGGTCTCCCCAGCCCTCTAATCTAGCTGTGTAGCCTGTGCTAGCCTCAGACTAAATAGTCCTCCAGCCTGTCTCCTTAGTGCTGGGACTGCTGGTGTGAGCACCACACCGGGTGCTCCCACTTACTTTCCTGTTGCTCTTGTGTGTTGCTGCCTGGAATAGACCCTCACTTAGGCCATTGACTTGCTCTCTTGCCAAAGGAAACATAGGTGTCCATGGAGAGATACTTGGCTTTAGGGTAAGTAGAAAGAACCATCTTGACAGAACAGTGAAATTGTATAGATATTATGTGGGGAACCTACCCATAATTCCATTTCCAAATATGCTGTGGGAGTTGTGCCTCAGTGGGGTCTTGCCTGCTTCTCTCTTTGGAAGGTTAGCTGTCTTTAGTCAGATCGTGTAAGACCTCCATACAGTCTTGCCAAACATATACATGCACTGATTTATACTAAAATCACAGAAACAAAACAACAAAAAAGCTTTGAAGTAACTTTTAAGATGAAAGGCTGGGAGTGGTGGTACACGCCCGTAATCTCAGTACTTAGGAGGCAGTGGCAGACAGATCGCTTATGAGTTCAAAGCCAACCTGGTCTGTATAGAGTTCCAGGCCAGCCAGGGCTACATAGTGAGGGCCTGTCTCAAAAAACAGCACGAGAACTTGGAACTAGCCTGGTACATAAACACTGAGCAGCGCTGCGTGTTTCTGTCTTCTGACAGGTTTCGGGTCCTGCTCCTTGTGGAGCACCCGCTGTAAGAAGAATTATTGGGTGCTAGTGTGACTTGGGACCTCTCTTTCTCTATTCTTTTCTTATCATTTGTTGGTTTCAAAGTTCTAGGTCAGAAGAAAGAGAGGCAACATCTCATAAAGCTAATGACTAAAATTTTTAATCCTTAACTGTAAAAAAATTTCACTTTTTATTTCGGCTGGCTGAAGAGGAGGGTGTGCTTCTATGTGATGCTTCCCATGTTGATGAACTCTGTTACCGTTTGGCTCTCGTTTTCTTGGTTGTGTTCAGGAGCTCTTTAGAACATGGTTTGTTCATGTTCTTACAGAGTAGAGCAAACCCTGGCGGTTGTGTTAGCGTAAAGCCCTGACTGCATGACTGGCTCGAGGTCTGAGCAGGTGTCTCACGGGACAGAGAGCGAAGTCCACTTATGATCCCCTCTGAGAACAGTCTCAGAACGCCCTAGGCAGACACCAGGCCAACTGGTGCAAGTCATTTTTCATGTGGCTAAAGAGACCGTTTATACTGCACTATAAAAAAAGAAAGAGTCTGTTTCTCCTGCCTGCTAACTGCTGCAATATGTGTGTTCTTTCAGGTATGAGAAGGTGCCAGTTATCCTGGTGGGAAACAAGGTGGACCTGGAGAGTGAGAGAGAAGTGTCCGCTAATGAAGGCCGCGCCTTGGCCGAAGAGTGGGGCTGCCCCTTTATGGAGACTTCTGCGAAGAGTAAAACCATGGTGGACGAACTCTTTGCAGAAATTGTGAGGCAGATGAACTATGCCGCTCAGCCTGACAAGGACGACCCGTGCTGTTCTGCCTGTAACATACAATAGCACCGAACATGGCTGTCCTGGACAGGACTCGTCTAGACTCGTAGGCACCAGCAACCTGTTTACTCCATCGCAGTTTGTAGGATGGGTGGTGTGAATCCACAGTGCACCGCAGCCCTCAGGCTGGATGGTCAGTTGATGCCTCTGAGTCCCTGTGGGTCCAGTGACTGCAGTCTCCACCACTGTCCTGAGTCTTCTGTGCATCTGCAACCTGAAGGCACACCACTGAGCTACAGGGTGATCTCATTTGAAGTGATGATGGTACTGCCACTGAGTTGGCAGAGGCCACTGTTGTGTTAATTAAAAATAATCAGGAGAGAAAAACCAGATGAAGTCCTATAACCACTAACAATTAAAATATTTTGTTGTCTTTAAAAAAAAAGGTAAAGGAGAAATATTTTCCTACAAGAGTGCTGAAGTCATGAGTTGATGGACCTTCCAGCCAGTGTACCCCACCAGGTGAACAGCTGGCCTGCCAACAGCCCTGCAGGGAGAGTCTGCTCAGCTGACACACTTCTGTTGTTCAAATTCATGCTTAATTGTAGGTGTTTTCCTAATTTGTGACATGAAATCCACTTACCTATCAATCCTCGGTAGAGTAAAAGTCAGAACAAGGCTGTATGAAATCCAATCTGGCTTTAGAATTTGTTGAATCACCTGCTTTGCCACAGGAAATAGCCTCTCATGAGGGCTCATGAGAGTTGAAAACGCACACCCACCCTCTCTTAACGGAGCAGGGATGGTCTATGTACTGAGCAAAAAGGAAGCAACTGAGATGGAGAGGTTGCCTAGCCTTACTAATGAGTCGATTAACCAGTACCATCGTGGAAGGAAAATGAAGCCATGTTACATCCACACGTTCCCGTTTGCAGACACCTCACAGGACAGTACAAATATTTGACATTGTGTGTGTGTGTTCATGAAAGCAGCCTTTAAGGGCTATGGTTGCAATGTGACCCTTGGCTCACCTGCTTTGGAAATCCAATTTGCTGTAACAGAGCTTTATTGTAGGCATAAAACAAAACAAAAACAGATTGAATAATCTGTGAAGTAATTTGGGCTTAAAAGTAGAATATAAATTACTATAGAGTGGAATGGAAGGGGACAAAACCTTTTCATCTCCCTTCCCTGGAGGATCATGGAAGGGTTTCTTGTACCTGTTCTGCCCTGATTACTGAAGTGGCACATACATCTAGACTGAAGCTTTTGTTCTAAAAGGGTGCTGAAGCTCAGCATTTTTGGTTTCCATAGCCGTGGAGTGTTTATCATTTGCATGAGTAATGGCACAGGAAAAAATCTATTCAGGAGTTTCATGATCAATGTAGAAGAGTTCTCGCCTCACTTGAGAGATAAGTGCTGGTGAACGCCTTGAGCCCGCCTCTGGAGATCAGTTAGGCCTCCCGGACTCAGTGCCACTGAGCCTGGACATACTTGGCACCCACACCTTCCTGGTTCCACAGTCTTGTGCAAGTAACCGCCTAGTCTTATGTGTGTAACTGAGAGAAGAGTGTGTGTTTGTGTGTGCATGTGTGTTTATTCCTAAGAATTTGGCACAATTCAGAGATCATTGCCTCTACTGAGAATCTATACTACAGAACATAATGTATAAGAAAACGTTTTTAAATTATTAGTCTCTTATAAGCCATTGAACCCCCCACCCCCAACCCCCACCCCCCCGCAAGTGTTTTAGTAACTGGCTTTAAGCTTAGAAGATAGAGAAAAAAAAGGTCAGTGGTGTTTGTCATATGTGAGAAAAACAAATAAATAAACAAGTAACGTGGGTGAAACCAGGTCGTGGTGTTAGGGAGTCTGAATGTTTTTATCTTCACTGTCATTTTCTCCAGTTAGGAGGCACTGCATTCATAGGGCAAAAAGTTCTAACCAGTTTTCTTGGAACAAAGTTTATCATATGAAAGCTGATTTGACTCAGACATGTGGAGAAATCAGATTCAAGGAGTATGTTTTATCTACTGAAGTAGAAATGGTAGTGCATTGGCCTGAGGCCTCTAACTTGTGAGACTAATTCTGATTGTTAAACTCCCATAAGGAATAGCAGTTTATGATATTGCATATTCGAAGCAGCTGTACCGGTTTACAGTTTCACATCATGGATGGCCATGCAGACAGGAAAAGGGTAACGTGTGAGAAGCCTGGCAAGGTTGAGGTGGAAGTGTTTGTCGTACACTCAGGCAGGCTTTCCTGGGAGGCGTTCCTAAGGCCCGGTGTTTGCGCCGGTCCTTCATAGTGTCCAGGCATCACTTCCCCAACACAGACTCTGCCACGCGCTCTCTCTCTTCCTCTGGTGTGAATCTGACTGCTGTGCATGATGTTTGCCACGATGGAATCAAAGCCCCAGGACAGGAACACGATGCTTATTGGCACATGGAATAGCAGGCCGCAGAGGACAGCTAGTGGCTCTGCCTGCCATTCCTTTAAAGCCCTGACCCGACTAGTAACTAGATAAATGAAAGTTTGTTCTAACATGCCTTAAGAATATTATGGTTTGACCCAAAGACCCACTTTTTCTTTAGCTATTACCACGTTTTCTTTGCTTTGGTTTTTGGTTTTTTTTTAAACATTTATCAAAAGGCAGGGTTTTTTTTAGATTTATTTCTTTTAAAGTGTAACTTGTGGGTTCTTTTACGCTGTGGTAGTGATGGTAACTGATGCCTTTCCACCGTGAGCTTTCGTGAGACAAGCCAGCATGTGCTGGGGAGCCTTCTGGGTCTTTCCTCCACCACTGAAAGGTGCTCTGATGCTCCCACCCTTTGCTTTGTAGAGTTGGGGTCTGACCCGATCACTGCAGCTGCCGTCACTCTCTGTGCTAAAACTACTGATGCTTGCGTTCCCGTGTCGCCCAAGGGCGTCTGCTCTGTGCTTTCCAGTGTGAGTGTTGCTGGTGAATGTGAAGCTGCTTTGTCTGCTGCTCGTGGGTTTGTTTGGTTTCCCAGTTCTCCATCAGTAGCCCCCTGTTAGCACTGGTTAAGCTTTAATTGTCTCCTCAGCCAATCAGATGTTAAAGACTGTGGGGACCTTCTGTTTAACTTGTCCTTGTGCATCCGTTAATCCTCCATCAGGGTTTCTAGAATGGCTGCAGGAGATTTTGAAAATAGACTTACCATTATTGATTTGGGGGTTCCCAGAGATACAGTTCACAGTTAATTGTTGAACTCTAATACAACTGACCATTTAAAATTGAACAACAGTTTATTGTTTTGTAACAATGTCAAGTAAGCCCCGACATTTCAATTGAAACATGAATTGTAGTTATAACTCAATGCAAATTCAACAGTTGTATTTGGAGTTAAATTATTTTAACAAATAAATTTATTTAATGAAACTCTGGCTTGTTGGTTGCTTCCACTTGGGAGATGTATTTGTTATATACAAAAGCAGAACACTGCCACATAACAAGAACAAATACTCTTCATCCAGAACCCTTTAAACCAAACTAATCAAGGGTTCATTCCATAAGAAGGAAGGCTGATTGATCATTTTCATGGCCTTTAAAATAACACGAGAAGGTTTGGAATCAGCATAAATACATTCTAAGTATTTTCTTTATCTTAATGATAGCTGGTCAACTTGAAACCTGGCAGAATTCTCGATAATTCACATTAACTGGCAGCTGTCTTATGGTCCTGCCAGCACCATTGGAGGTCTTCAGTGTCCACCCACGACGCCAGGAGGCTGTCTTTGTTGTCAGATCATGTGGTCTGAAGGTGCCAGAAGCTGGAGGTTGCTGTCCTGTGGGGCTGGAAGGCCAGCTTGTATATGAGGCCCTGTGAGCTGACCGTCGCTGTTGGTTGTCTACAGCCTCAGCTGTGCTGATAAGGCAGCCATTCATTCCCCTGCCAACTTAAAGGCTGCCTTTGGTTATGTGCTCTTCAAACTCCCTGGCGGCATTCCACCAGATGAGAAGCTTCATTGTTTCAGAGTATAAGAATGATTTGAATGAACATAACAGAGGCACTGTAGGCAGAATGTCAATATTTCAAGAAAATGCCTATATTTTCATACTCAGTATCTGTGGACTGGCTTTATAGTCTCATTTAAACTGTTTAGAAGGTATACTTTCATCAGATTCTTCCTTTAGGTGAGAGAATATCTGAGGCCAAAAAGGAGTGCTCTGATACTCTATCAAGTTTGCATTTACTGTTTCTTAGAGGTGCATGAACGAAAAGATACCTGGCTGGAGGAATCAGGAGTCACCCAGTATCAAGTTCTGATGACCTCTAGGACCTACAAGGCCAAAGATGTTGGTTGTCACAGAGTCCCAGGAGAAGCCATGGACCCTCTTACTTCTTAAAGTAGCTCTGTGATTGTGTAAATACTAATAAAGCATGTGACAAATGAAAAA
The DNA here is from genome assembly GCF_949786415.1 of Peromyscus eremicus. Lineage (NCBI taxonomy): Eukaryota > Metazoa > Chordata > Mammalia > Rodentia > Cricetidae > Peromyscus > Peromyscus eremicus. Next base: position 4,299,274 of record NC_081425.1, on the reverse strand, counting down.
TTTGTCACACAAGATCACTTGGACGGCCTACACTTTCCATGGTATCTCAATAGCTTTTGCTCACACACTCTCCCCCAATTCATTAAGCATTAGATTTTAGGAGAATTGCATCTCCTAGGTACACTGATGCATTGTTGCATTCTTCACATATTTCCCTAAAACATGATCTTCTCGTTACCTCTTGAGAACGCCTTCAAGACTTGGTAACCCACGAAAAGATGAAGGGCAGACTGCTTGAGAGATTTAATACAGAAGGACTTGTTCAGCACGTGTGTATTAGAAAGAAAACACGGGTGATCATTTGTGTCCTTGCAAAAGAGCAACCCTCACACTTCAGAGTTTATACCAAAGCCAACTATGGGCCATTAGGTTGGGAGCACAGATGACCCCAAATACCATTTTTCACTAGGTAGCAGTTTCATGACTGTAGGTCAAGACTGGCTTCACATACGTTGTGGGAGCATCAGCTTGGCAGCTTACAGCAGTTGGGGACTGTCTGCCTTCAGTAGGCTGTTGCATGAATCTTAAAAGTTCTAATTAATAAAATCAAACCTGAGCCAGGTATTGGGGTGAACACTGGAAGATCAGAGAGACAGAACAAGCCACAGCTAACCTCACCTGGCCAACTTCTCAGCTGGTCTTGTTTCCTCAGACTGGAAGCTTCTGTGTCCTCATCCCAATGGCTCTCAGCTGAACTGCTGCTCGAAAGCCTGAAGCTTAACCAGCTAAAAGCTTCTAGTTTCTGGTCTTCACGCCTTATATACCTTTCTGCTATCTGCCATCACTCCCTGGGATTAAAGGCTCGCTTTCTGGGATTAAAGGCGTGAGTCACCATGCTTGGCTGTATCCTTGAACAGATGGATTTCTGTCTCTGGAATGCTAGGATTAAAGGCGTGAGTGCCACCATTTTCTAGCCTCTGTATCTAGTGGCTGTTCTGTTCTCTGCCCCCAGATAAATTTATTAGGGTGCACAATATTTTGGGGAATACAATACCACCGCAGTAGGCCTCCTAGACTGATGACACTCCTAGCCCTTGGGTTAGTGGAAGCTAGTAGTCTATTAGGACATGATGGTTACCTGCTAGTCACAGGGATAGACGTTGACTCAAACAGAGATGGGCAGTGACCAACTGTCAAGGGGGCTAAAGACAACAGAACATTTTGGTTTTGTATCTGCAGCACTCCAAGCCTCGACACTCAGAAGTTCTGACCACCAGCCATATTATAGAATCCTTCACGGCGATGAGGCTTGTTCTGGAAACTTGAGGTCACACTTGGCTTGCTTGATTTTATGTTTAGTATAAGATCTTCCTATTTCAAAGGTGCAGCTGCCCAAGATTTCCTTGTGCTTCATATTTACAGTTGTACAGTGAGTGTGTTTTGTGCCTGACTTGCAGGAAACCAGGTACTAGTGAAACCAGAAAGGGAAGTTGGCCCGACTCCCCATTCTAGAAACAGCCTCATCTTTACTGTCTGCACAGAGGTGGATACAGCACGAACACAGGATACACAGCCTGATGCTCCTGAGGAGACAAGTCTGTTCACACTGAAGGTCACATGGCTGCCAGTGATGGAGCTATGTTTCTCAGGGTGTCTCTCACATTGTAGCCCAGGTTGGCCTCAGACTTGCTCCTGTCCTACACCTCAGCTTTCTACATGCCAGGGTTGTAAGGCGAGAGCCGTCACCTTTGACTAATCAGCGCTTTTAAATCACCTTTACCCCACTTACTACTTCTTATGCTCACGTTGAATCTACCTCATCCAGCCCTTGCATCTCAATTTAGTCCTGCGCAGGCCATAGAAACAGAGGCACATACGGTCATCTCAAATACGGAAAATGTCCTAGTCTCATCTGCCTGCCTGTTTTTTAAAATTTAAATTTGTAAATTAACCTACTGGGAAGAAGTAGTTTGTGCCTTCCCTGCACATGCATGCCGGGACCTCAGGTTATGACTCTTGACTAAAATAAAATGAAATAAAAATATAAAACAAAACTTGTTCACCCATACAGCAGTATTCATTGTATAATATTTTTAGATGACTGTTTTGTTTTTCATAAATATCATAGGCAACAAAGCATAGTCTCAGCTCAAACTTTAAATCAGGACAGTGAGGTTAGTGTTAGCGTCAGCCCCCAACCCCCCCCCCCCCCCCCGACCCTCCCAGGCAGAAAACTGGGCTGCTAAAACCAAGCTGGGGAAACAGAACACAGGCTTCTTGGGAAAGGCTGAGGCAGACATCCTTAAGTCAGGCTGGCAGTAATCTTCATTGAGGAAATGTGATCCTACAGGGAATCTAAAGTAATAGTTCATCTTCTCAAAGGAATTTCGGATAGTAGCAAAGAATACATTTTATTTTAGATGCGCAGTTTCTTTTTTTCTTTTTTTTTTTTGGTTTTTTTATTTTGTTTTTCAAGACAGGGTTTCTCTGTGTAGCTTTGCACCTGTCCTGGAACTCACTTGGTAGCCCAGGCTGGCCTCGAACTCACAGAGATCCGCCTGGCACTGCCTCCCGAGTGCTGGGATTAAAGGCGTGCGCCACCACCGCCCGGCCTAGATGCGCAGTTTCTAATGCCCCTTTAAACAATAGTGACTAACAGGGACTAACTTTGCAGGCCTCCCTCCTGAACAATACTGTCTTGACATTTTAACATGTCCTTGGCCTGTGAAAAAAGTATCAGCAAAGGTAAAATGTATAGAACCAAACAATGTAGATACCTAGTCACTCTTTTCTAAAGACGATTGGGTGACTTCGATGACTTCTCTATTGCCTTGGGAACTCTGCCTTGGGAGATTCTGAAGACAGGGATCTCCTCCAAGTTTCACAGTTTTGTAGCTTAAAGAAACTTCTTGTTCCATGTGTGAGTTTAGAAGCTGCACTGTACTTAGAATCCGGCTAACTGGCAAACCTAGCTGCTCCCACTGATCCAGTTAAAGGGAAAGACCTTGTTTGCTTTCCCAAGTCCTTTCTTAATAGAACTGTTTTCTCTTGCTTTTAGCTTGGCTGATTCAGTTGGTAGCTCTGTCCAATATGGCAGCCACATCACCTCCCATGAAGCTATTTAAATTTATAGCCATTGAATTGAAGGAAGTGTGGTGGCTCTTAGCGCCAGCCAGACTGCAATTGACACTGGCTACATGCTGAATACTGGGGTCAGACAGCAGAAATATAAGCCATCTCCATCAATTCTACAAAAAATTACAATTCTAGTATAACTCAAATTTATTTGTTCAGAAACAAGGACTAAGAACACAGCTGCAGAATCCAGTGTCAGGAGTTCCACTTGTGTGGTCATAAATGGTCCCACTCATAGGAAGGCTATTGAATGCTATCATAATCTTGCAAAACTCTTTTTTTAAATCTCTGTGTGTGTGTGTGTGTGTGTGTGTGTGTGTGTGTGTGTGTGTGTGTTGTTCTTGTGTATATGGATGCACCTGTAACCCTGGTGTCATCCTTAGGAAGCCATTCACATTCTTTAGACAGGTCTTTTTGACCTGGATTGCACCAATGAGACCAGATAACTGTTGAGTGAAACCCAGAGATCTACCTTTCTCTGCCTCTCCAGCACCAACTACTATAGCACACTACCATACACAGCTTTTTTTTAGGTGGCTTCTGGGGTTCAAACTGAGGTTCCCCATGCTTATGATGAAGCCCAGCCCACCATCTTGGTATCTTGATTCTTATTGTGGGGATCTTGAACACACACACTGGCCTTTTCAAATTATGTAATTCCACCCTGCCCAGAGAAGGGTGGAACTTGGCCATGAAATTCTCAGCCTCTTTTCTATGTAGATAGTAAAGACAAACAGTTGGCCAACAGGAGGAAATCCAGGAGCCTAGAATTCTTGGGGCCAGTTCAACAGAGACCCTTCAAGGGGACTCGGCTTTAAATAACATGTGTTCCCAGGAATGATAAAAGCCTCTAACAGCCTGGAAACTCCGACATGGAGAGGAATGCGTGTTCTCTAACAGGTGTTCCAGAACATGGCTGCTTCTTTGCCCACAGGGAGCTTCCACTCCACCTGCCAGTGCTTGCTTTTATTCTTCATCCATGTGTTCCTTTATTTTATTCTTTTGACAACACACTTAATAAATATAAAGCATCTTTTTTGGTAATTAAATATTGTTAAAAGATCCTAACTAAAAAATGATGTGGCACATACCCTCTATTGCCACATGGGAAAAGCTAAGTTTACCCTGGCACTAACAACAGATGTGTAGAAACCAAAGGGAGTGATTAGCTACTCTCCTTGATTTTCACCATCATATGAAAACAAAAATAAAAAAAATCCAATCCCAACAGATTCATGTACTGTCCTATGAAGAGAAAAGCCTTCATCCATATCAAATTATCCTTCCATTTTTGCCCCCCAGACATAATAATCAGTCCAAGGAAAATGAACACATGCAGTTGTAGTAGAAATAACAATATGGTGAATACTGGGGTAATTTTCAGGTACCTTGAGAATTAATTGCATGATGGGTTATTTTTAGTTATGTTTGAATTGAACTAACATCTGCATTGTTGTATTCCCTGATTTTGTGTGACCTAAGTCTGTATCAAATGGTGGGAGGAAGACACAGTGTGAATAAACTTCAAAGCCAGAGCCAGCAAAGTAAAAACACTTGCTGCCTGTGGCAATTTGACTGAGAAATGTCCCCCAAGACTCAGGTATTTGAACACCTGGTCCCCAGTTTGTAGCACTGCTTGAGGAGGTGCTACAGCCGTGCTGGGGAGGAGGTATTTCACTGGGAGCAGACTGCAAGTCCACAGACTCATCCTATCTCCAGTTTCCTCTACACTTCCTGTTTGCAGTTGGTGATGTGATCTCTCAGCTTCTTGCTCTAGCCATCTGCTGCCATGCCTCTCCTGCCATTATGGACCCTCCTAGAACCAAAAGCTAAATAAACTCTAGATTTTCATTAGTTGTGTTTGGTCATAGTGTTTATCACAGTAACAGAAAGTAACCAATGCGCTCCACAATCCTGATGGCCAAAGTTCAATCCTTGGAACCCACCGTGGAAGCAGCTCCCAAAACAGTTCTCTGACCCCCACATTACCATGGCATTGCCTGAGCTCATACATCATACACAAAATACCCACACTCACACACATACATTAATAATAATAAATTCAGTTGGGCAGTGGTGGTGCACGCCTTTAATCCCAACACTTGGGAGGCAGAGGGAAGTGAATCTCTGTGAGTTTGAGGCCAGCCTCATCTACAAAGTGAGTTCCAGGACAGGCTCCAAAAACTACACTGAGAAACCTTGCCTTGAAAAACATAGATAGATAGATAGATAGATAGGTAGGTAGGTAGATAGATAGATAGATAGATAGATAAATTCATCTTAAATTGCAAAGCCAGAGACATTCATGCTGGGAGTGAAATTGACATATAAAATGTATTCTCAGTTTTCAGTGTCTTGTGGCAGAGGAGAGCTTGCAAAATGTGTACATCACTTACTGGCTAGGAAATAAAGACAAAGGAAAGATAATAGGAAAGTAAGTTATTAGTCACAATGTATGTCAAACAATCCTGTTTTTTTAAAACAAAGTCCTCCCATTTACTGAGTTCCCTGGCAGCCAAAGACAAGAGGAAAACAAGACTGTAATATTGAAGTGTTCTTGTGATAGAAACAGCCGTTTGTAGTGGGTGCTTCCTTGGGTCCTCTGAAAAGCACACTGTCGAATGCAGCATACGATCCTATTACCTGCAGAGCATGGCTACCCATTGTTAGTGAGGTGATTCCGCCGTGTGGATGTCCGTTACAACTCTTGTCAGTGTTACTGTTTCATAGGATGGTTTTCCATGCTTCCATAAGGGTCAAGTCTTGAAATATTTGGTTTAGGATTTCCAGGAAGATGAGAGCTTTGGTTTGCTTCAGAGATCAGGCTCAGTGATAGCATCAGTTGTGGTAAGGGAACATGAGGAGCTCCAGTGGCATGGTAAGCGAACTTAAGGGACTAAAGTGAGGGGTTCAGAGTTTAGTGGCAGATAGCACATCACAGGAGTGTGGCATGGATGAACGTGCAAGCATAAACGTTCAAGAGAGAGCAGGAAGACAGATGAAGGGGCCGAGAGCAGTTCTCAGCACTGCAGGATTCAGTCCTAAACAATGTCCAGAAGGTGCTCAGGGACGGTGTCAGGCATCAGCAGAAGCCCAGAAGAGTCAACGGTCTCTAAAATTACCTTGCCTTCTGAAGCAGTTTTAGAATCCCACAGAAACTGAATGGAAGTATAGAGAGTTCCAGTACAACACCTGGCACCACACCCATGGCCTCCACATCAGTGTCCTGAACCAGACTGAGGTACTGTGTAAGTCAGTTACCCCACACCGACATGTCAGTATCACCCAAATCTATCCTTGACATTAGAGTTCACTCCTACATCATGCATATGTTTGGGTAAATATCCAGTGATGCATATGATAAACTCTACCCATCAATTTCTGTCCTCCAAAGATTCTAGTTCCTTGAAGCCCTGGACAGACTCAACATGAGGCTATCTTCATTCAGGAAGGACTACTCAGGATATGGAAAAAGAGTCATTGCCAGATCCTCCAGAGTCTCATGGAAAATTCCCAGGTCCCAGCCAAGAGAGTGGAGTTGGTGGTGTGTTCGTGTTCTCAGCTTGGGATGTTGCTACTTACCAACTCCAAGTGTGACTTTTTTGAGTGCTGGTTTGGGATGCTATAAATTGTGGCAGGAGGTGGAACCAGCGTGTATAATGGAAAATAATGGAGTGTGGGATAAATCTAATTAGGAAAAGCCAATTATAATCTTATCTCTGAAGACTGAGACGCTTAGGGAAATGAATTTTAAAGTTAATTAGGCAATAAGATACTGCACCATTTGTTCAAAATCTTTTTCAAATTTATATGTTTGATTTCAAAGTGCAATAGCTGTACCTTTCAGGGAATATATAGTTGTTTCTAATGCCTGGTGAAACTACACATGACAGCATTGGAAACTGAAACCTGAGAGAATGCCTGGATCAAAGTGGGAGAGCACACTCATTGTACGATCCCTGTACTGGTGGCATCACACACACACACACACACACACCTTCACTTCAACACCAGAGATAATCCCAATACGGTGAAGGAATGAGCCCTACAATGACTATGCCATCACTATCTAACACTTATTTACTTATTTAACATGTTGCTCAAGAAATCTTACCAAATTCAGTAAAACAAGAAAAAGATATGGGCCAGGCGGTGGTGGCGCACGTCTTTAAACCTAACACTCGGGAGGCAGAGCCAGGCAGATCTCTGTGAGTTTGAGGCCATCCTGGGCTACAGAGTGAGTTCCAGGAAAGGCACAAAGCTACAGAGAAACCTTGTCTCAAAAAAAAAAAAAAAGATATGGTACAGATAAGAAATAGTAGACATTAAAGAAAAATATTACAAGTACATATCTGTTTGGCAAATCTAGAAAAATGGTTAGAAAAGCAATTTAAAAAATAACAAAGTAAATCTACAGAAATCGGTGCTACGTGTGGTCAATTAAATGATAATTCAAAAATTCATTCCCCCCAACACACACATGTCTTCATAAGAGAGATGAAGAGTCCATGTTGAAGGAAATTACATTCAGTTGGGACTTCTTGACAACATTTTGCTTGAAAACATAATACTACTTTCTTGAATTTAATTCAATATCAAACAAAATGTTATTTTTAGGAAATTGATAAAATGATGATATAGTTTTGTAAATTAAAAGTAAATTAAAAGTAAATACCAGAAAAAAATTTATAACATAGGAAAAGGTCTTGGGTGCTTGGTTTTAAAATGGTTGCTGTGAAACCAAAATAATTGAGGTGAAAAGTAAATAAAATATTACAAAGAATCAAACCTGATGATTCTGCACAAAGTCAGGCTGCGTTACAGACGAGGTCAGACTGTCTAGAGACAGTCTCTTCATCTGGACAACGACTGTTATACAGCTGTGACTAAGGAGAGCGTTCATCTCAGCATAAGAACTGCTATGGTTTCCTGTTGTTTTATTAGAAGCAAAACTTTAGAAAAATGAGTTCCAAGAACCCAAAGAGGATCATTTCACAAACTTGATGAAGCAAATAACTTGCAGTGAAGTCACATTACTGACTTACCTGTTCTGCAGAGACACCCACTTCTGAGTGTGGTGTATCCTAACGGACCTGAAGACGCAGAATGTTGAAAGGTGCTGAAGAGTGATTTGACAACATCGGTCAAGAGCTTCAGATGTGCTTCCAGTCTTTAGTGGGGTAATCTTAGTTCTGGGACTGTAACTCAAGGGGAAAAAGTAGTTAGGGGTAAATGTGTTAGTTCTATATCATATATAACGACTCAGATGTTGAATGGAGAAACTATTAAGTAAAACACATTGTAGCCATGAGAGAATACATTAGGATATAGATGCAAATAAATGACTAAAAATGGTGGTTCTGCAAGATGGATCAACATATGAAGGCACCTGCCATCAAGCCTGGCCTCCTGAGTTCAGTCCCTGGAACTCACATGATGGAAAGAGAGAAATGGCTCTCACAAATTATCTTAGGACCTCCACATGCCACCTGGCACAGGTACACACACACACACACACACACACACACACACACACACACCTAACACTCATGAACCCACAAAATAAATGAATGTAGTTAAGAAAAGAACTATGATTGACACACTAAAATGAATGTTTCTACTCTATAATCCAAATTTTGCAAATTAAGCCCTATGGATACCCATATGTGTCATATAAAATACAGTTATTTATTTCTGGATTTTTTAATAGAAGACAAACATTTAAAATTACTTTCTTTAGAATATTATACTTGATTTTTATTTAAAATTTTATTTAAAAACAAATATCAATTATAGGAGCGTGTTGATCTGTGGGTCTTTGTGTTAAAATGCACACATACAGCAGAAGATCAGAACTCTGCAGAGCCTGAGAGAATCGTAGGGCAGAGCGGAGTGTATTAACGTCCACGTTTGTTGTTCTTAAGCTACTCAGGGAGAGTAAAAGCGGCCGGGGGTAAGAACTGGTGGTAAAACAAGTAATAGACACAGAATATTCAGAAGTCTGTGCGGAGATTAATGTTGAGAAAGAGAACCGATAGAGAAGGTGCAGCGTTGTTTGGCACTGAGATCTCTGACCTCTTAGCCCTGGGCACCGGGACTATCTCCACGGAAGAGCAGCTAACACACTGACTGCTGGCACATGGGAGTGTGTTTTCACCCAACGTTGTGTGGAGTTAGTCACCAAGGAGTGGAGAGGGGAAGAGAGCATCTGGATTTGGTAGACAGGAGTTGAGGGTTTGCAAACTAGTATGCCAAGATGGTGAAACTATTGGTCAGTGCACGGAGGGAAAGCTAAAAGGCAAAGAGCCCAAGTATCTAAAGAGATCTGAGGGACCACTCTCCTTATTATCCTCATTGCTGGGTGGAAGCAAATTAGCTAACCCGTGCTTGTGACATGCTCTCATCTTAGGACTTCTCAGAAGGCTTTAAAAATATTACAATCCTAAGGATTAAAAATGAAGAACTTTCAGCCTGGGTTTTGCAACATGCTAGACAAGTATGTCAAGAATTATTTGCCAAAGATAAATTAAGTTGAATTCACTTTTGTTGAAATGTTACATGTCACTTTAAAAAACAGAGGAAAGTATCAGAAAACCAAACATATAAAATCCTGAATGCCCACTGCCTTCTGCCTGAACTTAGCAGTCTCACATTATTTTAAAGATTTATTTAGTTTTATTTTATGTGAATGTATAAGTGCCTGCATGTATGCATGTTCATCTTGTGGGTGCCTGGTGCCCTCAGAGGTCAGAAGACAGTGTGAGATCCCTGGACCTAGAGTAGTTGTGAGTTCCTCTGTGTGGGTGCTGGTTCCTGAGCCCAAGTCCTTTGCAAGAGTAGCAAATGTTCTTAATTGAGCCAAAGTCTCACTGTGAAGTCTCAGCTGGCCTGGAACTCACTATGTAGACCAGGCTGACTTCAAACTCAAAGATCCAACAAAGCTGACTCTGAAGATATCCCGGGTCCCTTCTCCTGCAGCTTCCCTCTCTAGCCTTCTGTTCTGAAAGTCCTTTACCCTAGCTCATTTAGACATTCTCCTATTCATCGCCTCACCTCTGGAAAGAGCTGAGTTCTTTCAGAAACCTGAAAGCTTTCTCCCTGATACAGCGTTGTAGATATTTGTTATCACACTGTCTTTCAGAGACCACTGCTCTTTGTTGCCTGGTTACCAGTGTCTTACAAATCATTTCTTGTTCATTGTTATTTCACTTTTGCAGTAAGCAAAGTCTGGGGATCATGTTTCCTTATGTGACTCCTAATAATTTAGATATATTTTACTTTTCCCTCTCTACGTATTCCTTTTTGTCTGTGAAAGCAGAGAGAGGGGAGAGACAGACAGAGAGAGAGAGAGAGAGAGAGAGAGAGAGAGAGAGAGAGAGAGAGAGAGAGAGAGAAGAGATAGGAGAGAGAGGAAAGGGGAGAGAGAAGCTATTTGAGAAGCTATTTAGGAGTGATTATTTTTGCCAATTTCATTTTAAAATCTTTTATCTTGGAATCTATGTAGTATAACAACTATAAGGGGCCCCCAGGTTTTCTACCGTATTGTCTTTACAGGAAGCTGATGCACACTTTCTCAACAATGCATCAGCTGAAGATGACTTTGGCACTATGTAAATTCCTTCTCACTTACAGCCCACCTTTCATGCTGAGCCCCAAAACATTGTGCTTGCTACTGTTCCCATATACATACCCTGATGCATCACACTTTCATTGCTTCTGAGCTCTTCCTTGACGTCTGACCTTCCATTGAGACCATTCTCCCTTGTCTTTGGCGATCCTATTTAGACTACAACTGAGCAACTCCTGAGATTTGGTCTTTTGTACTCGTTTTTTTTTTTTTTTTTCTTACTGTGTTTTTTTTTTTTTTTTAAATTTTGTGTTTATTCTGTATTTTCACTGGACTTAGAATTCTAGGGTAGCATTTCTTTCTTTTTTCAGTAAATGGGAGATAGCACATATATTACAATACTATTCTTTTATTTCTTTTTTCCTTTTTGGTTGTTTCAGGATTGTTGAGAGTGTTCCTTCTTCAGCAGTTTGAAGCCTAATAGCTCTATTATTTTTTTAATTAACATTATTTAGTGGGGGAAGGCACAGATGTGCCATGGCTTGTATGTGGAAGTCACAGGATGACTTGTAGGAGTCACTTCTCTCCTCCCACCATGTGAGTATGAGAATGGGTCTCGAGTTGTTGAGCTTGACAGCAAACCTCTTTACCCACTGAGCCATCTACAGATCCACAGTTCTGTGTTCTTCAGCTAGAGCTATCCTTAATCCTGTGAACTGAGTTATTAACTTCAGCCATTGTACGCTTCAGTTGAAAACTTCTGTTTGGCTCCTTTATAATGTATACCTCTTAAATGTTACTCAGTGGCCTTCGGTTCTCTGCCAACGTTTCAGTCTTACCTTTAGTCCCCCGACCATCTGTGTCTGACCATTCTCGCGGCAGGAGTCCTGTGTGTCTGTTTCTGTTGCTTGTTATTTCTGTTTACCTTCATCGAGGTGTTTTGTTCTTTTTCTCTCACCAGCTGCCTTTGATGATGTCCAGACAATGCATTTGAAAACGTATTTGTGTAAATGATTTGATGATACTGTCCAGCCAGACAAATGATGCACTAGCAACCCACATTTTATTAGCCACTTTCATGAATTGAACTTTTCTGCATTAGACAGATGACTCGAAACTGGATTCCAGCCCACCTGGAACATGACTGACTTCTGCTTTATTCTTTCCTCTAGGCTACAACTCAAAGCAAAGGGCTTCGTAGGGCTTCTGATCTTGCCAGACTCTGAGTTGCAGTCTTCCGGCCACAGTGCACTGGCCAGACCCTCAGCAGTGTCTTGAGGCCAGCAAACATCCCCCAGACAAGGGAGGCTCAAATGGCCTTCTCTGTCTGGGTTTTACCCCGTTACATCCCTTGTCACGAAGTTGTACACCCACCATTATCCTCAAGAAGAGTTACACTTCCCCAGATTTTCTAGTTAAACTCAGCACAGAAGCCAGTCTGAATTTAGGTAATGTTTAAATGTTTAGTTTTCTTTGTTCTTATCAATGGGGTTGCTATTTATTTATTTTTACTTTTAAAAATGTCTGCATTTCCCACCGACTTTGAAAATTAATCTCAAAAATGTTTAATTCACAATTTTCCCTAATAGTCCATCTACTTTTAAAGTTGCCAAAGAAATATTTTGGAGGAAAAAATATACTACTAGTAATTAAAACATGATTTGATAACACAGATAGGAACAAGTCAACCAAAAATATCAAAACCAAACCAAGCTTTTTGGTGAAATTTAGGCTCCTTTTGCCTGTATTCCTCTTCTAAATGAACACTTAAAAATATTGCTTTAGGGCTTGTATTAGTTAGTTTTCTGTTGCTGTAATGGTATACCAAAATTAACTTTTAAAAAGGATTTATCTTATGGTTTCTGAGAATTAGATAGCATTAATGTTGGAAAGGCATGGTACAGTGGCAGGGCTGGGAGCAGAGAAATCACATATTGTCTATACACAGGAAGCTGAGGAACCTGGAAACATGGCAAGGTTATCAACATTCAAAGACCCCTCTACCCTGTGACATACTTCCTCCAGTAAGGCAATACTTCCTGAAGGTTCTATAACTTCCGCAAAAGGCACCTCTAACTGGTGGTCAAGTGTTCAAACTCACGAGCCCATGGGAGACAGTTCTCATCCAAACTGCATGTGGCTGGGGACACATCTCATTACTGAACACTTTTCTAGCATGGGTGAGGCACAAATTCAGTCTCTGTCTCTCTCCCCCGCTTTCTCTTCCTCCCTCCTTCTCTCCCTAATCCTCCCCATACACAATCATACAGAAAGTTTGTTAGGAGAGCCACACTACCAGCCTCTCAGATGTTTTCAGAAGTTCTACAAGAAACTGATCCTGGTTAGAAACAGATGCCACCGGAGCTGCCGCATCCAAAAGGTGGGAATTTGAAGTTTGTACTTTTCCGGTTCCTTTTACACCTCCAGGTCAGTACACGACCAATCAGCCACACTCATAAAATATTTGGAGGGGAAATCAGGCAGTGTTCTACTTCCGTGCTTGGAGGCCTTTCTGTTACCTGAAGCAGCAACTTCAGGCACTGGGTCATCTCCAGCTCTGTGGCTATCAGGAGGTCTCATACAGGTTATGCAGTTCCTTGGATTACCTGTGGACCTGGCCACAGTCATAACGTAGCTTCCTAATCCTCAGTCTCTGCTCTCAGGGCCGTGACTTTCTGATTCTCCAGCCTCCCAATAAGAGCGAAAACAGAAGTCTCTGTGCTAAACAAGTTTTATGCCCCAATCCCAGGAGCTCAGCCTCAAATATGTTCTGTATAGTTAAGTAAGCCCTGGGGAAACTGGATTGCTTCCTCCTAGCTACATTTGACCTTTGACCACAGGTATGGTTTCCTGTGTGACTAAACTCTAAGGACTTAAGAAGGCTTGGTAAGAATTGTGTCACAGAAAGATAACTGGCTTGCAGAGGGGCTGCCTCGGGGACAGGTTGATGAGCTGGATGTGTGAGTTTTGTCTGACTTACCTCAAGCTTCTTAAGTCAGTGAACTCCTCTGTGCTCCCTCTTATAAGCAGAAGACGCCCTACCTTAAGTTACTCCATATTGTAAAACACTGGGTTTCCAATTGTGCCTTGAGGATAGAGGATGCCCATACACCTGGGAGGACACATAAATGGCACCATGTGTCTAGCACTAGCTATCCAGCACAGACTGAGAAATGACTCACTACTGGGAGTGGAAAGGGTGTCATTCTATAAATTTACCTCTCAGCCTCCCTGAAACTCCCTGTTTCCTTAACCCTTCCCTTGGAGCCATTTTGTGACCTGCATATACACATACACTGTGTGATGTTATGTGTGATTTGAAATTAACATTAGTAAATAAGTTTGGATCAAAGGAATCTGTTTGACCTTCCTGGCTAGGGCCATCAAGAAAAGTGGGAGTATCTGGGGAACTGCTACCATACCTTGTGAATTTATTTCCTTCCCTCAACACTCAAAACTTTCTTAAATAACAGTAAGATGCAGGGTTGGTGTTTTGTGGCCACAGCCAGCCCTTCGGCCTCTGGAACACTCCAACTTCCCCCCTTGGAGAGGATGTAGGGCTCAGTGTGGCTGTGTGGGGTTCCTAGGGCCTTGCCATAATGCCAGTGCACCTCTCATCCCTCCTGAGCACCAGACAGGAGCACGATGCCATGGAGACTCCAGAGCCAGCTGAATCTTGCCCCAGCCTTGAGGAGGCCACATCAGGCTGCTCACCAGCAGTGCGCTTCAGCGTGGGCAGTTCCAGACTCTGCACATCACCTGTGACCATCTCTTCTCTTCTCTCAGCCAGGAAGCTTCATCTTTCCGATCATCTGGGACAGGGACAGACGTGGCCGGTTGGTGCGACTCATAAATACATCTTCAGAACAACCTGATTGAAGGTGGACTTGGTTCGTTTGGCCAGAAACCTGTACAACTTGACTAGCATCTGCGGGTAGATGTCCTGGCTCTTGGGCTCCTTACACTGAACTTTTCAGTTCTTGTTGTGGCAAATGTCAACACCCATGATGGTGTACTGTAAATTTGTTTTTATTCAATAAATTCTAACATTGCGGAAAGACAAAAACATGTTTGTCTATGATTCTAATATAGCATATTCATGACACTCTGCTGTCAATGATGAGATCTGTACTATTTCAGTCTGAGACATTCTCAGTACCTCATCTACAAACAGGTGGCTAGGGGTCATTTTGCTCCATGCATATAGAAATTACAGATAGGTAAGAAATGGCTCCCTTTCATGTTGATGGTCTTGAACTCCAGGTTCACACAGGCTGAGCTTCCAAGCCCAGTAGCTTGCACAGTGTTAACCTTGAGAACCAAAGACTTGTGGCTGTATGCTAACAGCCGGGGTTGTAGTTGTGAACTCCTGGAAAGAAGCTGTGAGATCAAACCTGATCGACTAAATAAAACTCCAGTGAAGTTCAATGCAGGACCAAATCATCTTGGGCCGTCTTTAGGGCCCTTGGTGGCCATCAGCGCCCATTCTCTGTACGTGACCCAACATCTAGGTGACCATCAGACGAATCCTTTGGGATGTTCAATCAGACCTCTGATTTCCACCAAACAAAGGGCGAAGAACGTTCTCAGGCAGTTCTGGGACCTCTAGCAGAGTTTTTCCCAGTTTGCTGGACCCCTCCCATTTAATGTACCCACCGATGTATTCTAAAAGTGTGTCGATTTATGGTTCTGCTTCTATAAAAATTTCATAAATCTGCTACCTTATTGGAATACAGTGTTTGGGAGAACACTGAATCTGTGTTTCTAGGCCATGGTCACTCACATTTTGCTTCATAATAAAACATCTCTTTTCTTCCCTTGAGGGGAGAGCTGTTTCCTTCTTTGACACTACTCCGCTAAGCTGGAATACAGTTTCCTCGAGGCATTTATGAAGTATTAAAAGCTGTGGGCTGACATAATGATGGTTAAGCTAGTTGCCAAAAGAGGGAGCATTTTATTGACAGCTCACTCTCAAAGCAACCTCACACAAGGGAGGGGACTGATAGCTGCCAATCACAATGTTAAATCAACTTGGCCACCAACTGCTTAGCTTACCTGAATATAAAAACATACTGTAGGGCCGGGGTATAGCTCAGCCGAATCCTAACACTGCATGAAGGAGATGTGGGGGTGTCTGTCTGTAACCCCGGTATGCAGGAGATGTAAGCAAGAGGATCAGCTTTCAGCTGCCCAGTGAGTTCGAGGCCAGTCTGGGCCACAGGGCTGTCTCAAAAACAACAAAACTTAATGCTTAAAGTAAAGACCTGTCATTAACATTAACATTCTTAACATTACTTAACAGTTCTCCACTCCGAGCCAGAGTATGCTTAGGGAGAGCTGGGTCATCCTGTCCGTCCTGCTTCCTCCCACACTCTCTGGCTCCTCGTGCCCTCTGTTCACACCACTGCCACGATGTGAATGCAAAGACGGTGGCAGTGAT
This sequence comes from Peromyscus eremicus, assembly GCF_949786415.1. NCBI lineage: Eukaryota > Metazoa > Chordata > Mammalia > Rodentia > Cricetidae > Peromyscus > Peromyscus eremicus. The sequence goes on along the minus strand of NC_081425.1, from coordinate 4,283,192 downwards.
CTTTAGCACTGCTCTAAGACTTACTTCCTAGCACCATGAACTCTTATGGCATAAGCACGCTGTCAGAAACAGGTTTGAAACCTTCCACAGGGTCAGAATTTATTAAATAATAATAAATTCACAAAGTAAGGTGGTTTTAATAGCAGCAACTGCAAGATACTCCCATTTTCCTTGATAACTCTGGACAAGGGTAACACCAGTTCTTTTCAATCTTAATTACTAATATTAATTCTCAGATTACATGTTAGACATCATATAGTCCCTCTCTCTCTCTCTCTCTCTCTCTCTCTCTCTCTCTCTCTCTCTCTCTCTCTCTCTCTGTATGCATATGAGTGTGTGCCTGCAGAGGGGTGTGTGTGTGTGTATGTAGGTTACAGAGTGACTACAAAGGGATAAAAAGAGATAAGGAGTTCCCAAGAGGCCTTGGAGGCCAAACCAACAAAGCCAAAAGAGATGTGTGAATCTCCTTACTGACAGGATAATGAGCTAACTAAGATGGAGAAACAGCTGCTGTGGGTGATGTGGGCACAGGTTTGTGAGGGAAACTACAGAGCTGAGTCCAGCTGCAGAGGCCAATGGACAAGACCAGGTCTTGATGAAGGAATGGGTAGGTGGATGGATGACAGGCCCAGACTTGCAAACAGGCCCATGGGCTGCTAGCAATGGGACCAGGCAGCATTAACGCAGGGACAGCCCACCTGCAGCCCCTGGGACAGTCTGGACTCTGCCTGTTGGTCTCCTGATACGCACTCCATCTGACCTTGTCACAGTTTTAGGTGTCCACCTCTTTAGTGGTCCAGGTCAGGGAGTTACATTCTTTCCTTGGCCCAGTAAACTCTTGGGCCTCATTTTTTAAAATATAATTTTAATAGACTCATGTGCTCTTACAGTACCAATTCACCCTAACAAATGTGTAGGGTGGCACCCTCTATGCTCTTGGAAGCAAGTTATTCATCAGTCGGTGTTGCATGGGTGGTGCCAGACAGATGGCACCACTCCCGTGTCCGCCCAGACGCACAGGTAGCCTTTAGCCAGAGAGACGCCGTGCAAACCTGACAACCTGAGTTAGGGTCCCCAGTGTCCATGTGAAGAGCCAGGTGTGACTACACACGTGCCTGTAATCTCAGTGTGACTCCACCAAGAGGTGGAAAGTGGAAGCAGGGATCACGGCCATGCAGCCCGCTGTGTGCGTCATAAACAGAAACTGTCTCAAAAAAAGGTGGAAGGCAAAGACCCAAGGTTGTCTTCTGACTTCCACAGGGGCACTACAAAACACACAGCTTGGTGTCCACACATACACACAGAGAATGAATGAATGAATTAATGAATGAATTTTTAAAACTGGAGTCTGCCGGGACAAGGCAGAGTCGGAAAGCCCACTGCATTACACATACAGTAGGCTGGAGTCCTCCTGCTTCTCATCCTTGGCTGTGTTTCAGCTGTTTCCTGTCATTTGCTCCGCCCCTCCACGCCACGCCCCCACGCCACGCCCCTCCATGCCACGCCCCCACGCCACGCCCCTCCACGCTCTGCCCCTGCACACTCTGCTTCTCTCCAACAGCAGCACTTAGGAAACAGACTTTCTCTTGTATCTATGTATCTGCGTGAGTCTGTTCATGCCCCTCACATACAAGCTGAGTATGCTCCTCTCTTGTTTCTATGGTAACTTTTTCGCATCCTTCAAGACCTGAGACAAAGATTTTTTTCCCTCAGTGAAGCCACCAGGGGAAGGATGGCATTTTCCTGAGTGTTCTTACGGGATGTCCCTTATCACCATTGTGATTGCCGTCGCTTCTGTTAGTAAGACAGAAGGAAACGGGTCCTGCTAAGTTGTTATAGTCAGCACGGAACACGGTTACTGATGCCTGATCAGTGAGCAAAATGAACGACCAGTCACGTCCGGGTGTGAGCCGGTTCCTGGGCTCTTTTTTCCTACACTCCCCTGTTATCGCCTCTCTTTACAAACTCACTGAACTAACTTAATTACTCCATTATGTCAGGGTCTTTGGTCTATATTGTAGCATCTACACTTTCTTGAGCTATCGGTTCGAGGCAGGCTAAAAAGAAAGAAGAATTAAGAGACACAAGAAAGGAAAGTCTCCCCTCCCCAAAATCCTGGAGTCTAATTTGTGTTTCCTACAGCAGGAGTCAAGAAACTTCAAGATAACTGATAAAATTCAAAACGGCCTACAGAGACAGGCTTGGTTATCTAGAGGAACCTAAAACAAAGAAACCTGGAACAGGGCTGGAGAGAGAGTATTCGCTGCTCTTGCATGGGACCCAGTTTCAGTTCCCAGCTCCCACACAGCAGCTCAACCCACCTGTAACCCCAGGGGGCCCAATGCCACCTTCGGGCCTCTGCATGTATGTGTTACACATACCTACATGTAGAATAAACCACTCATGAAACTTTTAAAAATTAAAAGATATTCAAAACAACAAAAACTATGCTTTTATAGGTCTATAATGTTTGTTTCCGCGAGCTTAGCTATACATTTGTGCTCTTCCATGACCAAGACCAAATAACGCACCTCATGAAATGATCTTTCAATTTCAGTCACAAAATAAATTCTTTAAGATAAAAAACATAAATCACTCAGACATTTTAAAATAGTTTTTTTTAATTTATTGGATTTTTAAAGCGTTGCTTAATTTTAAAACTTTGTTATAGAATACATTCTTTGAGCAATATAACTTAGACCCAGAATTGGGCCAGGCATGATGGCTCACTCCTATAAATCCAGTGCTTGGGAGACTGAAGCAGGAGAATTGCCATGATTTTGTGGCCAGTTTGGCCTACATAGTGAGTTCTAGGTCAGCTTGAACTACAGAGTAAGACTCATTCTCAAACAACAACAAAAGAAAGGCACTAACCCCTATCTACAGCACGACAAAAAACATCTAAGTAAAAACATTTTAGTGTGATTTTCTCTTAACAGGCCTGCGCTGTCTTGGAAATGCACATCCTCCTCTTCTTAAGCCTCTCTCTAAATGCCTATGCTGAAGTCTAGAGCTTGTAATAATCCATATCTCCACCTATGTGATATTCCCTATCTCTACCTGTGTGATAATCATTCTCTCTACCTGTGTGATATTCCATACCTCTACCTGTGTGATATCCCATACCTCTACCTGTGTGATATTCCATACCTCTACCTGTGTGATATTCCATACCTCTACCTGTGTGATATTCATACCTCTACCTATGTGTTATGCCATACCTCTACCCGTGTGATATTCCATATCTCTACCTGTGTGATATTCCATATCTCTACCTGTGTGATATTCCATACCTCTACCTGTGTGATATTCCATATCTCTACCTGTGTGATATTCCATATCTCTGCCTGTGTGATAATCATTATCTCTACCTATGTGATATTCCATACCTCTACCTGTGTGATATTCCATACCTCTACCTGTGTGATATTCCATATCTCTACCTGTGTGATATTCCATATCTCTGCCTGTGTGATAATCATTATCTCTACCTATGTGATATTCCATACCTCTACCTGTGTGATATTCCATATCTCTACCTACGTGATATTCATACCTCTACCTATGTGTTATGCCATACCTCTTCCTGTGTGATATTCCATATCTCTACCTATGTGATATTCCATATCTCTACCTAATAAAGTCACACTTTGCCTCACCTTGACTCATCCTGCAATGCCTTTCTGTGACATAGTCTAGAACTCACCTTTACCTGAGTAGAGGCCCCTAAGGGAAAACTCCTCAGGCTGCTGGCAGCTGTGCTGGGCTGCATCTCTGTCTCAGCTGACATCTTTTCCATCAAAAAAAGACCCTCCTTCTGGTGTCTAAGAACTTCATATGCATTAAATATGCAACCATACACATATGTGCTTAGCCCGTACATCTGCACACAGTTAATGGGATTGAAGTGGCCACAACACCCCTTACGTTTTAAGATGAGCAAGGACCTTATAAAATAAGCACTAACACTTAGTGTTTTCTTTGTTGAACATTCCCCAATTCTGCCAATCCCTTGGACTTCTTCTGTGGCTGCTTCTGTCATCAGATGTGGGGCTGGACTCGGGAACACCCTCACCTTCAGAACGTTTGACATAGGAAAAGACAGACAGGAGCTAATGGTCCCACAATTACAAGGCCCAGTCTGCTGGGAACACAGTGAAAGAAGCCTAGGGCATTCTAAAACCAACGGACCTCATTGAAGGTCTGAAGTGGGACCTTCAGGATAAGCAGTAATAGATGGATAAAATGGGAGAGAAGAATTTCGGGCAGAACGGCATGTTTGGAGGACTGCGGATGAGGAAAATCATGAAGTACCTTTTGAGTGAAAGGAGATGAGTGCCACTGGATGTCAGGAGCCAGGGTGCACATATGTGAATTCAGAGAGACAAGTGGGGGTGTGCGGAACTACATGGAAATTCAGAGCTTAGATCTGGGAAACAGTTGAAGGTTCACAGATGTTCCTTAACTCAATTTTATAGTTGTTCCTTAACTCAAGTTTTTATAGAAAAAAATTTATCCTTTTGTAGACTCAAAAGAGTGAAGTGTGCCGATTAGCACCTATCCACAGAAAAGCACATATGGAGTTTTTGATAACCATGACCTTCCCGCTGACTTGACAGTGACCACACACCCTGGTTTCCACCTTCCTCTCCACTTAGGGGTCACCATGTTGGAGAACTATGGCTGAGTGGATGCTGCTTAAAGCCCTGTGGATGAGGATTATGGCCCCTTATGAAACAGGACACTTGCCTGAGGCTCCTCTTTCCTCCAGAGTTTTGCCTGTGACACAGATGAATGTTCCGGAGCAATAGCAGCCACTTCACAACCCTGAGACAGCACACTAAAGATGAAAAATACTGTATCAGGGACAGAGAGACAGAGAGAGTGAGAGAGAGACAGAGACAGAGAGAGACAGAGAGACAGAGAGAGACAGAGAGAGTGAGAGAGACAGAGAGAGACAGAGAAAGAGACAGGGACAGAGAGAGAGACAGAGAGACAGAGTGAGAGAGAGACAGAGACAGAGAGAGAGAGACAGAGAGAGTGAGAGAGAGATAGAGAGAGAGACAGGGACAGAGAGAGAAACAGAGAGAGACAGAGAGAGTGAAAGAGAGATAGAGAGAGAGACAGGGACAGAGAGAGAGACACAGAGAGACACAGAGAGAGAGAGACAGAGACAGAGACGGGGGCAGGGGACACGAACATGGACACTTGGGTTTGTCACGCAGCTGCTGTGACGTCAGTTTTGTTGGTTTTGCTCTTCTTCAAGGGTTCATACCCAGACACAAGCCCAGAAGTAAGCCCTTATGTGGTTCACTCCAAGCTTCTGGCATTTCTACCTGTTTTTTGTCTCCACAATTACATCTGTTCTAACCAATGTAGCATTGAGTTTTCTTTGAGCTACGTAAAGAAATACCTATCTACTCTGCATACAATGCCTACAGATCAATAAAAGGTTTCCATCCAAGACCAGCTTGGTGAACTAATGAGCTCACTGTGGTTACTTATGGGAGCATGGGTGAGAGGTAGCCTAGAGGAGCATGAGTGACCCACTCCAGCAACTACATCATTGAAAAGTCCTATCCCAGCATGGATGATGGACTCATGAAAACTTCCCCACCAGAGAGTACTCCCCAACCCCAAGTCAATCTTCTACCTCGCATATGCTCTAGGACTTCCCCTCCCTCCAAAAATTCTCCGTGCAGCTGGGAGTGGGGACAGGAGGGACTGGTGACTGGAATCCCTGTTAGGCGTCTAATGACTCTCCCCTTTGCTTTTACAAGGGGATGTTAAGAGCCTCCTCACCACTACCGTAGGCCTCTCTTTGGTTGCATTGTTCTGCTTAATTCATTGCTATGACTGTGGGGCAGGTATTCTGGGGTTACCACAACTCTGTTTGAGGATAGTTGATGGTCAGGGAATTGTCCTGCTACAACATGTAGGTAATTGAGGAAACTTGAACAAGATTGAGGAGTGGCCCACAAGATTCCAGCCAAGAAGCTGTGCATGACATATCATAGGCCCACTTGGTGCAAGAAGGAGGAACTTTCTTTCTTTCCTGTTGGAAAGCAAAGGTAGAGAGGAATGAGGAGCCAAGAAAGAGCACATGGGTCAACATGAACTTCCCTTTGCTCTGTCTGTTGTATGCAGAATCGAAGAGGATTGCATCTGCTCTTCATGAGACAAGGTTTCTGCATGACGTTAGAGAAACGTGTTGCTTCTATGCCAATCAGTCAAGGATAATTGAGAAAGCCATGGTCCAAAATTACCTTCAAAAAGGAGAAAGGAGGTGTCGAGAATCTAACAACTGGTACCAGTCTTTGCTTTCCTGTTCCCCTGGTTAACTACTCGTGACCACTTTGCTGTGCAAAACAGAGAATAAATTCTGTTAAACTACTAAGGAGACAATATAACCCCCTGCCGCAGATGAATCCATGATTTGACTCATGCTGATAGAACCAGTGAGGAGCATAGCAGGCCCCCAGGCCCTAGCACAACTGACACCATGATGGAACTGCTATTCAGGTCTTGGAGCCCAGCACAAAGGCAGCACCACCTGCCAAAGGAGAACAAAGGCCTAATCCATCAAAGTCCATCATAGCTCTGGGAAAGTCCCTAGATGTACTGACCTTGCTTTTTGGCTTCTAAGTTCTGCTTCTGGCTAGCTATTCTTGCTCACTGAGATGTGTCAACCAGGATTTGAAAAGCTTACCCCAAGAAAGGCTCGGGACTGCACTCAGGTCCTGAACACAAGACATTCTGTTTGCTTGAACCCATGTCTGAGTGGTCTTCGCTGGTGGACACCCCACAACACGACATGGAAGGTGACACAAGCCATGGGAAGGTACACTTGTGGGAGTCGAAAGACGACTTCATGGAGTGCATTTTCTCCTTTCTCAAGAATGGAACTCGGGTTACCAGGCAGTCACCCACTGAGTCATCTAGACTACCAAACTTGATAACTTTTAACTTGAAGTGTCTTATTTACAGTGTGCTTGATAAGACTTTAATAAAGAGAAACAATTTTGCAATAATGAACATTTTGATGTAAAAATAATCGCTATTTTTCACTACAAGACAATACATGTCCACTGTAGAAAAATTAGTAAGAAGACTTTTTCTTATTTCAAGTATTCCACATTTAAAATCCATCTGTGCTGCCAGAATGTTCTTGAATAGAGCTACCAAGGACCTGAGATATTATATTTACTTTCCTGTCAAGGGAAACTACAGAAAGGACTAGAAGGTCTTGAGTGGGAAAATTTTGAGTATATCATAGCTTGACAATAGGCCTTGTCCTGTGTTCAGGGAATTACCAGCAGGTCACACTTGGAGCTGAACTCACAGAAGTGGCTTGGTTCTAAGTTCAATGTGCTGGGGAAGATATCTGACTGACTGACAACCTGGGCTGGGCCTTCATGTAGAACTTGCATGAAACTGAGGCTGGGATTTTCTTGTTCATGGCTGCATGCTCTGCACTTGGCATGATGCTGGCCACATGATGCATGGATGCACTCTGCACTTGCTGCCTGTAAGCTGAGTTAAACCTGCTTTGAAAATTATGGCCCTATACAAAAATCTCTGCAGAAAATACCTGGTTATTGTGCCTTATAATAGGTCCTTCTATTAAAACAAAACAAAAGAAAAACAAAAAGAAGCAGCAGAAGCAGAAGGAGAAGGAGGAGGAGGAGGAGGAGATATTAGTTACTTTTCTCCTTGCCTCAGTAATCCATCACAGTGAGGAAGGTCGGAGACAGGAGCTGAGGGCAGCTGCTCATATTGCTGCAGCTATAGCCAGTGTGGGGGTTTAAATGAGAATGACTCCTATAGGCTCATATATCTGAATGTTTGGTCCTTAGTTGGTAGAACTGTTTGGGAAGGATCAGGAGGTGTGGCCTTGCTGAAGGAGGTGTGTTACTGAGGGGGGTAGTGGTGGGGCTTTGAGTTTTCAAAAGCCCACCTTAGGCCCAGTCTCTCTTTGCTTCCCACCTGCGGATAGATGTGAGCTCTCAGCATTCCAGTGCTGTGCCTGTCTGCCTGCCATCAAGCTCCCCACCACAATGGTCATGGACTCACTCTCCGAAACTGCAAGCAAGCCTCCAATTAAATGCTTTCATTTATAAGTTGTCTTAGTCATGGTGTCTCTTCACAGCAACAGAACAGGAAGCAGAGAGAGGGACGGATGCTGGCATTTGGCTTACTTTCTGTCTTTCCTCCACTTGAGGACCCCAGCCTACCCTTAGGTCTTAATACTTCCATTAGGTCTGTCTAGAAACCCATTCACAGACATGTCCAGAGATGTAATGCCTAGGAGATTGTGGATTCTGTCAAGTGTCAGTCAATATTGACTGTCACAGTGTATGTAGGGTGGGAGGTTCTTCCAAGTATAATCAAGATGATTCTGATGCAAGCAGTGGTAAATAGAGTGTGTCCTTCAACAGTAACCATAACAACTGGTGCTTCTGAACTTACCACATACAGGACACCATTTTACTAACATGCACTGACTTAAGCCAGCTTCCTGTTTTGGAGGAGACCCATAATGGTTAGAGCACACAGCTGCTCCTAACCACCACAGAAATCGCCTCTTTAAGGCTGCTTGGTGTGCAGAATTTTCAGTATTGTGAGGTGGAGACCCTGGGCTTATTGGGCACACAGCCCTGTGGTCTGACTGCTGTGGCCAGACCCTACAGACACACCTGCCGTAGTTTTAAGGCATATTATGCTTGACTTCTCTCACCAGAGAACATTGCATTCTAGGTAAGTAAATGTTTGCCTGCTGTGGTGGTTTGAAGGTGAAATGTCTTCCATACGCTCACGTGTCTGGACACTTGGTCTGCCCCTGGTGGTACTGTTTGAAAGGTTATGGAAACTTTGGTAGGTGGAGCCTTATGGAAGGATGTCACTAGGGGTGGGCTTTGAGGGTTCTAGCTGGTTCTAGCTGTTCTTACATTGCTTCCTGACTGGCATGCCTTCTGCACCATGATGAACTGGAACTGTAAGCTCAAATAACCCTTTTCTCCCCGAAGGCTGCTTCTGTCAGGGTATTTTGTCATAGCAACAGAAAGGAAACTAGTACAGATGGCTTGACAGTTAGAGATGCTATATTGGAGGTTTCTGGAAATTTCTCTATCACTTTTCTGCCCCCTATTGGAGGTCACAGTGACAGCACAGCTAAGAACAGGGTCTCCACAGGAACAGAAAGTAAGAGCAAATTAATAGAATCCAGGAAAGGCTTATATACAATGTAGCTAGATTACAAAGGCGTAGTTGTTAGGAAAAACAAAGGGGAGGCCCAGGTGGTGGCAGGAGAGCCGACCCCAGGCCTGCACTCAGGAAACCCAGTAGTGAGTGTTACAGCAGCGTGTAGAGGCTGGGGCAAGCCGGGTGCTTAGTGAGGGGCACCAGCTGTCAGGGAGGGGTACCGCCAGGCCACAGCAGCCTTACCGGAATTACCCATCCCCACTCCCTCTCTTTGGTTTTCCTGCCAGGAATTCTCATTGGCTGGACCCCAAAGGAAGTAGGGGGGACTGGGATTCCTTTGATAGTGTCCATACAAACCAGCCTTCCTGGACAGAAAGCCGGGGGGGGGGGATATGCGGGGTGGGGGGGAGATCTGGAAGGAGAAACAAAGTATCTGGCAGCCAGTCGGCTGGACTATAAATAGCGTGAAGCCTAGGGAGAGCGTGCTCCAGCTAGAAGGTGAGAGAACTTCAAGGCCGGATGGGGCACCAGGATAAATGCCATAGGAAGAGGGCCTTCTTCTCTCTGTCCATTATAACTGCGGGCTGGAGATAATAAAACGGCCCGTGGCCTGGGGTCAGTGAGATGCCCTATTCTCTGGCTGCTGCCCTAAGTGGTATGTAGGAAACATCTGGACACGGAACAAAGCCCTTTCTACGGGTCATGGGACAACCCCACACATCTGACAGCTACCCAGAGCAAAGCTGCAGGGTGAGGTGAGAGAGAAGTCAGAGTCTCACTGAAGAGAGCACACCGTCCAAAGGGCATTCCTTTATTAATTCAGCAAATATTTATTAAGTGCCTATTGTGCACCAAACATTTGAAAGAGACAAAAATAATGCCTTCATTAACGTGTGTGTGCATGCATATGTATGTGCGCACATGCTTGTGCACAGGAGCACCTGAGAGAAAGAGAGACAAAGAGACAAGCACGTATTTTTTTGTTTGAAAGAAGTAGATCAGGATTGGAGAGATAGCTCAGTGAGGAATTTGCTTTCCATGCAAGCATGAGGAGCTGAGTTCAGATCCCCAACACCCATGTAAAAAGCCCAGTGCCATGATAGGTGCCTGTAATTGCAGTGTGGGGGGCGGTATAAGGGACATAATTGAGTCCTGGTGCCTTCTGGATAGCCAGGCGGCTGGATCAGTGAGCTCCAGGTTCAGTGAGAGACCCTGTCTCAAAACTCAAGGTGGAGAGAAACTGAAGAAGACTCTCAACATAGATCTGTGGCCTCCACACATGTACACAGGTACATGTGCACCTGCGTACACATGAGCACACGTGTGAATGCATGCACATACACAAAGTAAACAAGCCGCGTGTGGTGTGCCTGTGGCACATGGGAGCCTGAAGCCAGAGTGCCTCAAGTTCAAGTCCAACCTGGACTACAGAGCAAGACTCGGGCTCACAAAGTTAGAGTTACAGCTACCGTGGTAATAAGAGGTAAAGCATCTGGTGTGTCAGGAAGGGGTGAGTTACATGGGAAAACATTAAAATGAGGGGAGGGTGCGAGGCAGTGCGAGGTTGACATGAGGGAACTTAAAGCGTCTATTGAGGGATGAAGTCTGGTGCATCTGTTGGCTCCTGCTCTCAGCTGCCTGAGCACGCTGCTGTAACATTCAGCACAATCAGAGCACACGCCACGGCCACCGTTGCAGTGGGGAAGCGGTGGGCTGTTGGAGCCTCAGGCCAGGGAGGAACGTGGAAAAAGCCATTGTCTAAAATCACACCTTTGCTAGGGTTCCAAGTTGCTGATCCTATTAGAGAGGCTATTTGTTCCTCCTACCTGAACTTTGAAAGAATGATTTATTACGAGTGTATGTGTGCATGTGTGTTCACACAAGGAAGATGGGGACAGCTTTCAGGAGTAAATTCTCTCCTTGCACCGTGGGATCTGGTGCTGGAACTCAGGTCGGCAGGCTTGTGCAGCAAGCACCTTCACCCTCTGAGCCATCTCACCAGCCCTGCCTTCAACTTTCGGTGTGTATCTGATTTAACCAAGTTGTCTTCTTAAAAACTGAACTGGGTTGGCCAATTAGGTTAAATTATTAAAAAAACTGTTTATGGTTAGCACTGTGTGGAAACTATGAACACAGGGCATGGGTCAAAACATCTGCATAATGACAGCACATCTGTATGACCTCCTTTCCAATCCAGCAACCCCGGCGAAGTGCTGGATACGGAGGTGACTGAGGAAAACCTGGAGAACCTTCCCACCAGGCCTGAGGAGGATGCTTTAACAGCTCTGACAGCAGCAGGTAACAGTTTGGTCCCTAGAGCCTCATCCTTGGAACAGACCGGCCTCTTCTCGTCTCTCTCATGTTTATCTGGGAGCCGACAAGTCTCTAGTGGGTAGAATGAGGGCAAGGGTTTCCCAGGCCTGGGAAAGCCCCAAAGTCAACAATAATTAGTTCAGAATTTCCTGTCTTGTTCCCACTCAGGGTCTTCCAGCCCAGATGTCCCCCTGCACAGCCTTCAGGCTGTCCCAACATGTGTGGCTCTGGCTGTTTTTGTACGGATCTACTGCCCTTTTCTACACCGTAGGCAGCAAAATCAATCAATACATCTTTACGTTCATAGTTTTCGCTTCTTTCTCCTTCCAGTCAGACTTATTTTAAATTTGCCTGCAAATGACCCTAAACTGTTCCTAAATTGACAAATTTTAAAAATATTTGTCACCAAAATCACTTTCTCCATCCCCCCAGTGAGCAGCTTGGCTGTGCCCCCCTGCCTGAGTAGATGGTTTGAGATGTATAAGATTTGGGAAATAGTTCTATGTGCAGCCCTCTTCTTGTCTGTATGCCAAGACTACTGCATTGGAGAGGGACTAACATTTCCCGTGGCAGTTTCTTCCTAATGTTTTAAATACTTCTTAGTTTTTCCCACAGGAAAAACTTTACAGTTAAATGTCATTCCTAAATCTGTCCTTGTTTCTTATCCCCCCAGTGTTTCCCTCTTCAGCAGTTATCCTGCTGACTCCTCACTGTGGCACAAACACTTCCTTTTGCATTTGTGTGGTCTGGTGAGTGACAGCTAGTTTTCTCACGTGCTCAGCCAATCTGAGCCATTGTCTCCTTCAAGACTCCGCTTCTCACAGAAGCAGCATCTCCAAAAACCTGTTAGACCCATCATTTTAAAATCTCTCCTGGATTCAAACTCAGTAATTTTCTGGACAAGAGTTCTGAGGGCTCCTGAAGGACTGGCCATGCGGAGCAAGCCCCAGTAAAATCTCAAAGCCAAGACTGTTCATCAGGCTTTGTTTCTCAGTGATACATATAAATGAGGAGTCACCGACATGCCTAGGGAAATGTTTCAGGCTGAGCCCTCAAGGGATCACTTTACAGCAATTACTTGGGCGACCTAACTGGACCTGTCAAAAAATACAACCAGGTAACTAATACTTATCCTACCACATTGGAATCAGCCAGCAAAACATGTGTCTGCTGAAGTACTTAGCTTTCAGCTCTTGTGGTGGGAAGTTCCCATGAGCTTCAAATGAGACAGAATTTCTGCAAAACAAATAACCAGAGCAGAAAACCTCATCCTTTTCTATGAGGAGCCAAAGACCCACTGCCATTCTCGACTCCTCCATCCTGGACCGGTCCTGAACTAGACAGAGATGTTACAGGCAGTGTCTGCTCCCACAACTGGCTCTGTGTCCACTTAAGATCAGCGTGGAACTCCAACATGGAAAGGGGACTGTGGGGAGTGGGATGGACTCAAGCTTCAAAGCATGTTGTACGACTAAATCTAAACTGAGTTTCATGTGAGTGGTGTGAATATATAGAACCTTCTGCCACTGTGCTAAACGTGACCATCTTCTTCCATGACTCTCTGTTGGTGGGTGGGTGGGTGGTCTAATGTCTAAAAATGGCCACTCCAAAATTGGTCAGTCCGAAGTATGCATGGCCACAAACAGTGCTAGGTTCTACAGCCTTTTTGAAGTCTGAGGAAGACTGCATTCAAGAGTAGTAGTAAATAAAGTAGAAGCCAGTAACGAAAAACAAACTGAATTACCAAAGAGAGGAGACACTATGGTCTTCAATTGTAGGTCATCAAGACTGCTGTTTTTGGAAGATAAAATCTAGAAAAACTGGCACATTTGTTTTTCAGAACACTTGAAGCCATACAAAAAGACACATCAAATAGTCCACATCAAAAATAAGGGAGGCAGAATTTGTGTGACAAGTCAAGTCTGAATGAAAGAGGAAAGGATGTATGTGCACTGAACAAAATGAAATTCTTACTCTGTATTATGAGAAAATTATAATAAAAACCCTTGCCAAGAAACCATAAGAGTATGTAGAAGGAGGATGAGTTAAAAGTCTGCTTTGGGGATAGTTAAGAATGCTGAACTCTGTCAAGCTGGAATCCCTTCCACTTATCATGGGAGGGCAGACACTTGTGAGAAACTGCCCTGAGAACTGACTGCCACAGCTGTCTGGTCAGACCACGGATCCTGTTTGCTTAGAAGAAAAATGTTTTAACAGCTCCCTGAAATGATTTTTCCTGTAAATGTGTAGTGGAAATAGCCCCTTGGTGGCCATGGGACTCAAAGACCACCCTCAGATGGTCATACAGACAGAGATTTCAATACTGTTATCCAACTTACAAACATGTAACAAATTGTGGGTTAAGAACAATCATTTTTTCAAAGCATTAGCTTCAATCTCAACCCATGTGAATAACTGAGCTCTGGAGTTGGTCTTTCTTTTGACCACCAGCTCCCAAACAATGACACAAAGACTTTACTAATTATGAAAGGTCGGCCTTAGCTTAGGCTTTTTCCCAACTAGCTCTTATAACTTAAATTAATGCATTTATATTCATCTACATTCTGCCACATGGCTCATTACCTCTCCTCAGTAAAGAACATCTGACTTCCTCCATGTCTTGCTGGTGAATACCCTGCCTCTCAGATTCTTCCCAGAGTTCCTCTCTCTCTCCCCAGAAGTCCCACCTATCCTCCCCTGCCTAGCTATTGGCTGTTCAGCTTTTGATTAAACCAATCAGAAGGTGCCTTAGGCAGGTGAGGTAACACAGAGACGTTCTCACACAGTGTGATCAACTATACAGCCAGCGACAGCTCTCCCGCTCTCTGGGCACCTGCATCATTCTTCTGTAGCCCTTATCCTCACAACAGGAAGAAAGACAGTGATGTGAGGGCTGCTGTGGGGTTCACGAACGTTCGTTTCAGTTGGCGCTAAAGTTAAAAGTGAGGAAGTTATGAAGGAGCAGCGCCAACGTCAGCGATGAAGGGCGTGCAGTCCCAGTTCTGTGCTTGCAGCCTGGCATGCACCTGTGCTTCAGGTCACGCCAGATCCTCAACTTCACTGGAGAAAAGAGTTGTAGGATGAAGCAATGTGGACCAGAGTTGATGTTCTATTTTAATACTTTAATTGATAGATTTTATTTAACAATATCATACATGTACATGATATACTGATTACTTTCTCCCCCACACCCTTTCATCACCCCTACCCCATCCCTATCAATAGCCCCTCATCTCTACCAATTTATTTCCCTAAATCATGACTTCTGGTTTTGCGTTGTGATTTATTTAGTCTAACTTGAGTCATCAGGGTGGCCATTGGATTGGAACTATCATTAGTGAGTACACAGACTGGGGCAATAATTTGTCCTCTCCTTGAATCTATCAGTAACAAATATCTCTGCAGTAGGGGGCAGGCCCCCAAGCTCTTCATCTATGCCTGACTGTTGACAGACCCAATTGTGTGCAGACTCAGCACAGGCCTTACAGCTTCTGAGAGTTCCTGCTTGCAATGGCTTTGTCTTCCCCAGGTGACCTTTCTTAGACTCTCCTCCTATCTCTGGTTTTGACATTCTTTCTTCTTCCTGACATTCTTTCTTCTACCTCTTTTGCAGTGTTCCTGAGCCTTAGAGATAATGGTATAAATATCTTGTATAGGGCTGAGTGCTCATCCACCACTGCTTCTCAGCACCTTGTGAATTCATGAGTCTGCATTCATCATCCTCCACTGGAAGGAGAGACTTTTTTTGATGAAGGTGGAGAGTAGTGTTTTTTGCTATGGATAGTAAATATAAATACTTGCAGAACTATAGTAAAACAAAAACCGTGGTACTGGCAGAAATAGACAGAGAGATAAATGGGACAGAGTAGAAGACCCAGATTGGAATCTACGCAACTACAGCCACCTGATTTTTTATAAAGTCACCAAAAATAAACAACTCAGGAAAGGTAGCATCTTTGACAAGTGGTGTTGGAAAAACTGGATGTCCACGTGTAAAAGAATGAACTTTATCTTCCGCTATTCACAAAATACAACTCAAAATGGATCAGTGGCTCCAACAGAGAAGCTGCTAGAAGAGAAGGTAGGGAGTTCATTACAGCATTCAGGTGTGGGTGAGAACTTTCTAAACAAGACTCTGCTCACTCAGGAAACACAGCCCACAGTTGACAAATGGGACCTCATGACACTAAAAAGCTGCTGTGCAGAAAAGAAAGAGACAGTTGAGAAGAGGCAGCCTGCAGAACAACAGAAATGCTTTGCTTGGTAAGATGTTTAAAAACAGGTTTTAAGCACAGATGAAGAGAAAGAGAGGCCCTTGGGAAAAAACTAAGCCACAGCTGAGAACATTGGTGTGGATTTCTCAAAAAGATGTACATGTGCTAATGGTGACTGTACATAGGATTTTGGAAGCTTTCTGGAATTTTATTGTTCAACAAGTTTCAAAGAGGAACACACACACATACATACATACCCACACACATACATGCACACACACACACACACACACACACACACACACACACACCCCTACCTCGACTCCTCTTTATGAGAACTGAGGTGATCAATGGCTACAGAGATTTTTCAGATAGTATTAGGATCTGATAAAGTAAAACCAGGAAACACTAGAATTTCACATGGGGTTAGGATGTGTCCTTCGACTATAATGGGCTTCAGGTGACATGTCTGGAAAATTGCTGGGGTACAGCCAGAAGGGGAGGAAGGCCTTAAGTGAATGTTGTGTTGGCTGTTTTGATTCTCAGTGCCCTGCCCTGTCCTTCCCATGGCTTCCCTGCCTAGATTCTGTCTACCTCACTGACTAAGCCCATTTCCTTCTGTTTATTTTTCTGTTTATTTTTTAAAAATTAATCTCTCATCCATGTTAGCGAGTCTGTTGGTGTTGTCCTTGGTCATGTCATGTTTAGGCAGTCATGTTAGCAAGACTCCAGGCAACTAAGAAACACAGAGAAGGAGAAATAGTCTCTCCTGGAGCAGGGTCCTAATTAGTCTTAACAATAAAAACCCAGAGTCAGATATTAGGGGTGAAAGCTGAAAGACTGGAGAAGCAGAGCAGCCATCCACTAGAGACTTCTTACGTCTATGAAATCTCAAATCAAATCGGGGGATACTGTCTCTAGGAATCCTCAGACTGAATTGGGCGGGGGGGCCGAAGATCACGTCTCCATCCGTCTTACATTCCTGTGTCCACCTCCCTATTGCACTGGGATTAAAGATGTGAGCCTCCCAAGTGCTGGGATCAAAGGTGTGTGCCACCACTGCTCAGCTCTGTTTCTATTTTAGCCTGGTTCAATCTCCTGTAGCCCAGGGTGGCCTTGAACTCCTGATCTTCCTGCTTCCTTCTCCCAAGTGCTGGGATTAAAGATGTAAGCCACCACCACCTGGCCTCTATGGTTAACTAGTGGCTAGTGCTACCCTCTGATCTCCAGGCAAGCTTTGTCAGAACACAAACAAAATATACAACACACCAAATGGCTATCCAATACCAAATGCTCAACCCTGAAAACTTACATACAAGTAATATTACACAGTCTGAGCAGGTTGTATATATATATATATATATATATATATATATATATATATATATATTACATTATATATAATATGTAATTTTTATATTATATATAAAATATAGTCATTTAATATATGTATTAAAGAAAGTACATAAGAAGCCCAGATGACTGAAATTGGGGCATTTGTGGGCAATGTAAAAATTTAGTGAGTAGAAACTCCCTGGAATCTACAACAGTGACCCTAGCAAAGTTTCCTCATAATAGGGGATGTGGAGCCTGAACAAGCCATCTCTATAACCAGACAAGACTCCCAGATGTGGGACTGAGACATCAACCCAACCACAAAACCTTCAACTTAAATTTTTTTCTGCCTGCAAGATGTCCTGGAGTAAAGGTGGTACAGAACTTGTGGGAGTGGCCAACCAATGACTGGTCCAACTTGAGGCCCACACCACAAGAGGGAGCCCATGCCTGACACTGCCTGGATAGCCAGGAACCAGAAGCAGGACAGCCTAGAGACCAAGGATAGAATCAGACACAATTAGAAAGAAAAAAAAGTCAATGAAATGATTCCTAACAATATTCTGCTATACTCACAGATTAGTGCCTAGCCCAATGTCATCAGAAAGGCTTCATCCAGCAACTGATGGGAGCAGGTGAGGAGACCCACAGACAAACATTAGGCGGAGCTCAGGGAACACCAAAGAAGGGGTTAGAAGGATTGTAGGAGCCAGAGGGGTCAAGGACACCAGGAGAACATGGCCCACAGAATCAACTAAGCAGGGCTCATAGGAGCTCACAGAGACTATCACAGACCCTGTTTGGGTCTGAGCTAGGTCCTCTATATATGTGTTATGGCTGTGAAATTTGTTGTCCTTTTGGGACCCTAGCAGTGGAAATGGGGGTGTTTCTGACTCTTTTGACTGCTCTTGGGACCCTTTTCCTCCTATGGTTGCCTTGTCTAGCCTTGATATGAGGGTTTGTGCCTTGTCTTATTGTGACTTGTTGTGGTGTGTTCTGTTGATATCTCTGGGAGGCCTGCTCTTTTCTCAAGGGAAAAGGAGGAGGAGTAGATCTGGGGGAGAGGGGAGGTGGGGGGAGAAGAAGGAGGGGAAACTTATTGGAATGTAATATATGAGAGAATTTAAAAAGGGAAAAAATATATAACATATAAAATTTTAAAAAAGGAGGCCATAAATTTGAAAGAGAACAAGTGGAGGAGGGGACACATGGGGAGATTTGGAGAGAGGAAAGGGAAGGGGAAATGATGTAATTATATTATAATTTCAAAATATATAGTTTTATTAAGAGAACAATGTAGTTACATATATCAGACTAAACAATATAAAATTATTTTAGGTATAAAAATAGCTAATGATTGATAATTTCACAAAATTCAAATTTACTTCCTAATAGGTATCTCTAAACAACAATTGCAAAAAAATTCTAACCCCAAACTAAATATCACTAAAAGAGATAAAATTTAGTGAACCTGCAATGTGGTTCAGTGAATAGAGGCTTGTGCCAAGTCTGATGATCTGAAACCCATTCCTGGAACTCACATAGTAGAAAGAGAGAACCAGTTTCAACCACAAGTTGTCCTCTGATCTCCATATGCTTGCTATGGCATACACATATGCATGTACACAAGTACACACACACACACACACACACACACACACACACACATGCACACACATGAATAAATAAATACATAAATAAATAAAAGTTAACTGGGAACACAGGCAGCTGGAAGCCATTTGTTTAACAGTGGCCTGGGATGAGTTTGTTTTCAACAACAGAGGACAGAGGAATTCCTAAGAGTTGGCGAACTAGAAGAGCTCACAGTTTTTGGCCTGAGGCAGAATTCTGAAGAAAAGTGCTTAAGTCCCTGAAAGAGAGCATCGTTGTGTGGACTAAAGGAAGGACATTGTGATGTCCATCTACAACCTCCTCTCTTCCCTTTGGGAGTTTTTCTGTCTTAGAGCTTTGACAAAGATTAATAGCATCTCCCATGTAATTTCTCTCATGTCCATTTTCTGCCATGCAAGTATCAACCAAACCTGGCCCAACCTAGCCTCTTAGACTAGATGAACTCAAGTGTTATGGGTGCAGACCCTGAGTTCTCTTCTGTTCCTCTTCACTTCTCCATACATGTGCTGGAGACTGGGTTTAGGGATGAGTAGGGAACTCATCCATGGTGAGGACTCCTTAAGGGAATTCACCATTACATGACTTTGTTAGCAGGTCACACCACGGATGTCAGTGACCACCCAAGAGTGGCCTCTGTGCAGCCCATTCAGAGTCTTGGGGTTGTAGAACCTCCATCATTTTGCCTCCAAGTTATAAGCTACAACAACGTGCTTTCAAGCCATCATTCCTATTGGTCTGCTTTCTTAGACTGTTCGTCCTTCCCTCCTCCTTTGCCATCTGAGGAATGACAGCTCATCAAATCCTGATTCCTGGTCCACTCCTGAGGGAATAGTTGTTCTTACCGGCTTGCTATTTTCCTTTGCTTGACATTCAATTGTTTATAATTTTGGGTTTTGTTCCCAATCACAGAATCAATGAAGAAAGGAAAATTCAAAACTGTATCAACCGTTAAAACAAAGAGAAATTAATTTCCACATTGTTTGCTGATAATGTACTGCATTTGTGGCAATAAAATAATATCCAAAATTGTATTACAAAAGAGGATGTAAACAATCTCATCTGTGTACCAAAATATGCGTGAATTATGTATAATAGAAGCATGTTTGCA
The DNA here is from genome assembly GCF_949786415.1 of Peromyscus eremicus. Taxonomy (NCBI): domain Eukaryota; kingdom Metazoa; phylum Chordata; class Mammalia; order Rodentia; family Cricetidae; genus Peromyscus; species Peromyscus eremicus. Next base: position 4,263,389 of record NC_081425.1, on the reverse strand, counting down.
TAGGCATGGAAAGCATTTGAAAGGATGCCCATCTGTTTTTCCCAGGAAATGGGATTGAGTGTGTTGGAAAGATTAGGGACTTTCACAATATTAATCATTTCTTCACTGCTTGATTTTCTTTTAAAATGGATCCTTTGTTTAAGTGAGTAAACAAGCAGGCCCAACTCACACTGGGTGTTTAAAATCTCTAGTTCATTCAAGGTCAAATATGTCTCCACTAGAAAGTATTTGTCATACTACACAGTGGCCTCTTGAAGGCCAAACACAGTCGAAGCATTAGGAATTAGAATTCATAATTTTGGATAGGCAGATTTTTACTTATGTTTTTGGAAACAAAATGATGCTCAAGAAAAATTCATAAAAGGTGAATGTTATAAATGTAACATGTGACTTCCCTGTAGTAAGAAAGAAGCAGGGCTTGCCAGCATGGTGCCTTTATCAGGAGAAAGCAGAGCCTTACCTGACCTTCCTGCCTCCCCCTCCTCTCTAACACCTTCCCTCCGGAGCTGAAAATGCTACTTTGGCTTGTGGTTTCAGCTCATCATGGCAGGAGGGCCTGGTTGAGGCAGCTCAGCCCATGTGGTGGGTGCATGTTTTGGAGGTTGTTCACATCATGGTAGACCAGAGGGCAGAGGCTGAGTGTAACATCAAAAAATGGCCCCAGCCCCACATACTAAGGGTCCTATAGCCTCTCCAACAACACCACCCACTGGAGAATAACCTTTAAAATATGAGTCTCTGGGAGATGTTTCCGTTTCGAACCATAACACCTTCCCCTTTTCTAGCTTACTAGTCTACTAACAATTCCCATTCTTCTTCACTTTTTATTTTTATTTGTGTGTATGTGCATATCTTTATGAACACACATATGAGCAGCTACCCTGAGAGACAAGAAGAGGCTGTTGATCCCCTGGCTTTAGAATGACATATGGTTGTGAGTTGCCCAACATGGGTGCTAGGAACCACACTCTGGTCATAGTCTTCTTAAAATGCTATATTTTTCTATTATCTCAAAATATGTTTGAGGTTTACCTTTAAATACCTCAAAATGTCAAAATTTCAATTAAAGAGATCCTGTTTAACAAAGAATTCAGGAGATCTTTTTGTAACAATCAACAGAGTTTTTAGGCAGTGTTTCTAATGATAGCAACCAGAGTTCAGTGGACACTCTATTGTCAGGGTCAAAAATGGAAAACAGGGGCTGGTATTGGTGAAGATTGAGCACCCTAACTCTCAGGACTCAGTTGTTGAGAATAAAGTAGATAGAAGGTCTTCTCAAACAATAACAACAGTGTACACTTTATACAGACCAGACACTGGACTAAGGAACTTTCTTATGACATCTCATCCCACCTCTGGAATACATCTCTGCAGCTCAGTCCATCATGGTGAGAAGGCACAGCAGAGGGGCTAAGTTGACATCACAGCAGGCTAGGAAGCAGAGACATGGAAATTCTGGCCCTCTCCTCCATCCTACTCCTTGTAACAATGCCATCTACACTGAGGATGGGTCTTTCCCCAGCAGCCAGTCTCTTCGAGAACCAAGGGCACACACAAACGTGTACCTTCTAGGTGATGCTAAACCTTGTCACATTGACTGCTGTGGGATGTCTTTCTGTACACTGTGACTATGTGTTGCTCTGATTGGTTGATAAATAAAGCCGTTTGGCCTATGACAGGACAGGATGGAGTCTGGTGGGAAGATTCAAGGGAGATAGTGAAAGGAGAAAGGAGAGGCAGGGGAGATGTCATCCTGCCTTTCAAGGAATGGCATGTAATGACACACAGGTAAAGCCATGGACCATGGCGACATATACATTAATAGAAATGGGCTGAGTTTGGTTATAAGAGCTAGCTAGCAAGAAGCTTGAGCCATAGGCCATGGCCATGCAGTTCGTAATTTATATAAGCCTCTGTATGTTTATTTGGGACTGAGCAGCTACAGGACTGGGTGGGACACAGGAAAACTTTGAGCTACAGTTGACAGTCAGATTACCCTTTACAGTCTTCCTAGAAAAAAAAATAGAATTTTACTGATCACATGTAGAAACAATCTTCTGATAGGGTTTAGTGGAATTAAAACTTGTCCTAAGAGACCATCACCTGCCATACAGCTGAAGAGTCAGCCAAGAGTCTACTTACTGTGTCTGATGACTTCTGTTCTGAGAGTCAGTCTAGCCATAATAACCTCTACATTGTTTTCTGTAGTCTGCCCTTACTAAAACAGTCTCCAACTGGCTAGACAGTGTTTGTAATAAATTTGGACACACATTTACTTATAACCAAGTTGCTTAAAGGGCTTTTTGTATTTTTTACTTTTTTCTATTTTATACTATGTTTTAATATTAATTTCTAAAATAGTGCATTTATTTTCATTGTTCATTTTTAGTAGCATTAACCTCTCTGCCCTCCATCTTCTCTTCCCCCACCAGTAACCTCCTGAGTCCCCAGCCCCCTCCCTGACCTCAGAGTGTGACCAGGAGAGAACTCTTAAGTCCTCAACCCCCTTCCCGACCTCAGAGTGTGACCAGGAGTGACCTCCTAAGTCCAGGTGTCATCTCTGGCCTCATAACATGATAATCAAGGGGACTTTAAGCCCCCAGTGCCCTTCCTGACTTTAAGGTGCCATTGACAGAGGAGTTCTAAGTCCCCAGGGCCCTTCATGGCCTCAAAATATAATCAGCAACCTGGAAAATCTTTGAATGATGTAGATATTGCAACATCTCTATTTAATATGTAATAAGTGTGGATAGAGCCAGAATATGAAGGCATTTTTATTTACTCCAAAAATCCAGGCTTCTGACTACCCTGCTTTACTTCCTCACTCTGCAAATTGACCACATGCTTCATTCTGGCCTCGGAATACAGTGTTTAATTGTCAACCTAAGTGCCCATGAGCTCCATTCTCCTGGAGTCTGCTGGTCAGGATGATAACCAAGGCCTGGCTCTTTGACTCTGGTGATAGAAGATTCAGTGGGGAGAGTCACCTGGGTTTGCAGCCTAAATATTCCATCCCTGTAGCTCATCCTCCACCCAGAGACTCCCCCACCCCATAACTGCCCTGCCCCCATCACTGGCCTCGGAAGGGTAGGCATTTCTTTTCAATGGAGAGTTTTCTGTGGAGAGCTGTGTACCCTGTCCTAGTGAGTTTCCCTGACTTTACACTCTGAGTTGCTCAAGGTCTTGGAGCAGTTAGACAACACATAGAGGAAGATGTCTGTGCTTGACACACCATGTGTGACAATTGCTCATGGATTAGTCCTCAGTAAATGACCCTACAGATGGGAGTCCCCTACAGGACATGAATAATGTCATCTGAACTTGCTACCTATCAAGGTGCTCATGCATGCTCAAACTACTTAAATTACAACCCCCAAATGAAGACATTGCGTATCTTCTCATGGATCGCCTACATTGCACAGGAATCTCACCATGAACTCCTGGGACATCAGTTCTACTCTGAATGCCAGTGGAGGATAAAACACCCACCATTCAGAAAGTTCTGCTCATTCATTCACTCATTTATGCCTTCATTCATCAAGCCCAGGTTGCTTACTCCCTTCCCCTCTTCCTTCTTTTAGTGGTAATTCTGAAACACTCACCCTGACTTCCATTTTACCTGCATGGCTTTTGTTCTCTTGGTTTAAGTCTTAGACTCACTATCCCTTCCTCCAGGAAGCCTCCAAGACTCCCTGAAGCACATTGCTCTTCATGTGTTGTAGTTCCTAGCCTTCTTTATGTTAATGGCTTCTTTCATTGTTCTCCTCTGTTATCAGATTCATGCATAAGCTCTGTGAGTAGGCAAATCTTGTCTACTTCATTGGCCATTGTAGCTTAAAGAAGGTATTGCATAAATGTGTCTTGAATAAATAGATTGTAAACTATAATGTATAGTACATGGAGGGCTATTGGCAAATGTTGGTGAGATTAAAGTGCTCAGATTGGATCATATATTTGAGGTTACTGTTCTATTAGCCATGAAGAGCTTTGAAAATCATGTTATATAATTGATCCTAATCTATTTCCTCTCTTTTGTCCTAAAAAGAAAGAGTCTGAGTATATTGATTTACTTCCTTTATTCTAATTATGTATCGTTTCTGTAAGTATTTAGTTATGTTAACTAAAGAGTCTATTGAACTAATTAGACAGTGAGGCAAATAATAAGACTCTATATCGTATTGCTGACTGTTCACTTCCTTGTCTGTCTATGAACTAAGATATTAAATGATGGGCCATTCTCAAAAATTTTTAGGTGCATTATAATTTTCAACTGCATGTAATATCCTCATTTTAGCCGTTATTGGTATCCATGAGGGAAGAGGCACAACCTGATTGAAGTGTGATTTTGCAAACTGTTGTTGACTGTAGATTGACTATCAGGCTATCTGCACTCATTTCACACTTAATTAGAGAGAACTCCTGCCAGGCCATAATAGATTCACAGTAAAGTGTTCATAATGGGGAAGACTGAAATTATAAATTCCCCTGCATATCATAAGTCATGTTCTGATCACCTTAACTTGTGACGCTGTGACTTCCAGAAGAACAATAGCATATAGCATTTCTTTTCCCCCCCCCCCCTCAGGAGGAAGTTGAATCAGACTGTGTATCACTTCCTTCCGAATGCTATTAATCCAGAGTGGAATGTGGGAAGCAATATAGGTCATCTCTTGTAAACAAGTTTATTCTGGTCTTTGCATATAGATCCTCTGACACTAAAAAGAAACACTCAAGAGATTTTATCCTCCTTTACATCTGTTCCATAAACTCTATTTCTAATCTGCTAATATTGAGGGAGTCACTGTTTACTAACCAAGATGTTCTTCACCAGAGTGCATGCCCACTGAATTGCTTTTATGGAAAAGTCAAGCTACACACTTTGAATGGAGGACATAGAATGCTAAGAAGCTGATCACAAGAATGGCTAAGGACAAACTCTAGGCGACCTTGTGCTGGAGGTCATCCTTTACTTGAAAGCATTTAAAGGTGTCAGTTGTGCAGTGTTGAAGAAACAACCCAGATTGCTCAGAGTAAGATGGATATATATATATATATATATATATATATATATATATATATATATATATGTATATGTATATGTATATGTATATGTATATTATAGATATGCACACTAGCCCAGATTCTAAGCAGGAAGTAGCTCTTATCACCAAAGTCCTTCCACATCCCTCTCCCATGAGGTCAGAGCAGGATGCTGATCTAAGATAGAGCAGCTGGCAGAAAGAACAGAGGCGAGACCTCACGTTCAGTCAAAGAAACTTACGAAACTGAGGAAAGAAACAAACCATAGCCTTTTGACCACCATGCAAGCAACAGCAGCATATGCAGAGCAGAGGGAATCGCCTCCCACACCGCAGCCCTTGGCATGACTAAGATGTTCAGGGAACAGTCACGGTGTGGAGGCTTTTGTTTCATTTTTAACTTTGGAAAAATTGACAGAAGCTGGGCATGGTGGTCCATGCCTGCAATCCTAAGAAATACGTAACTGTGTATGCTTATCATTTTAAAATTTATTTTTATGTATATGTGTGTGAGCTGGGATGAATGTATATACACGATGCATTTGCAAGAGCTCACTGGGGCCAGAAGAAGTCATTGGCTTACCTAGAACTGAAGTTACTGGTTGTGAGCCTCCATGTGAATGCTAGGAACTAACTCAGGTCCTCTACAAGAGCAGCCAGTGCTCTTAACCACTGAGGTACCCCTCCAGTATCCATGGTTATCATGTTTATGGCAACAGTATTTAATATCTACTCTCTTATACTTTCTGAGGTATCACATCACTAACCAAAACTTTATTGCTATACAAAAGATCTCTTGAAATTTATGCCCAAGGTCATGCATCCTTCAGCTACTATTTCCCCAATTTTCCCTTCCCACAACCATCCTAGCCTCTCACTATCATTCTACTCTCTGTCATAAACCATCAGGAATACACAAGTCAAATTTTATTAAGTATCACCTTACACCAGTTAAAATGATTATCTTCAGAAAGGCAAATCACGATTGTTTTGTTTTAATCTCTTTACTCCCAAATAAATACACAAGGGGGCTTTTCTTACTTATAAATGCCCAGCCTTAGCTTGGCTTATTTCTAGCCAGCTTTCCTTAACTTAAATTATCCTATCTACCTTTTGCTTTTATCTTTCTCTATTTCTGTATATCTTTTCTTTCCTTCTTATTCCATGTCTGGCTATGTGGCTGTGTGGCTGGCCCCTGGAGTCCTCCTCCTTCTCCCACTCCTCAATCTCCCCTCCCAGATTCTCCTATTTATTCTCTCTGCCTGACAGCCCTGCCTATTCTTTCTTCTGCCTTGTTACTGGCCATTCAGCTCTTTATTAGACCAATCAGGTGTTTTAGACAGGCAAGGTAACACAGCTTCACAGAGTTAAACAGATGCAACATAAAAGAATGCAGCACATCTTTGCATCATTAAACAAATGTTCCACAGCATAAACAAGTGTAACACATCTTAAAATAATATCACACCCACAAGTTTTGGCAAGGATGTGCACAATAGGAGCTCTTACACACTGTTGATGGGAATGTAAATTAGCACAACCATCATACAAAACAGTATGGAGGCTCCTCAAAGAACTAAAACTAGAACTACCATGTAATCTATCAATTCTGCGACTAAATATAGATCCCAAGGAAGTGATCCAGAATATTGGAAAGATAACTACACCCCCACGTTCATGGCTGCAATATCTGCAATAACTATGAGGTCAACTTAACTAACAGGATGAGCAGATAAAGAAAGTGTGCTGCACATACCCAAGAGAACACTATTCAGACTAGTACCCAGCCTCGGCTATTTCATTATAATAGTGGAAAACAGATTAACACAGAGAGACACATAGTAAAGTTTCGGTGTCTATCGGCAGTACAGCTTGTCCTGTGGTGTAAAAAGCAACTGAGTGTAGAACTGTTCCCCATGGAGCTTTCTGTGTTGGTAGTCTGTAACTGTTTGAGAAGTCTACACCCCTGAGCAGAGGAGTCATGACCACAGGTGGTTACTGAGCACCTAAATACAGCTAGTGGGACCTGAGAACTGAATTTCAAACAATATCCTAAATACAAACTACTCAAGGAAATACCTATGGTCTACACAACATGAAAAGTGAAAGAATGCCAAAAAAGAAAAAAGCCAAATAAAGAACTTAAAATAAGTCATAAAAATCTAATCAATTAAATCTAATAAGAAGTAACAGAAAAGCAATGTTTCAGTTCAAAACATTCATTCACATAACTATATCTTTAACATTTCTATGCTTATGCTTATAAAATATAAAGTACTTACATGAATAATATTTGAGCTAGGTGAATAATAATTTTGGAAAAACTATAATCATTCAGATCAGCAAAAATTTTGATCTTATAAACTCAAAGGCTATAATCATACCAGATTAATAAAGATTAAGTAGAAATAATTGTTTTTAAGCACAAAATATTCAACTTAAAAAGGTGAAGGTATAAGATAAAAATTCAGCACAAAAACAACCATGAAGAGCTGATAAAAAGTGTAATTAATTTTTCAATGTAAAAACAAAGAAAAGATGGGGCAATAGACAGAGTCCAGTCGGGAGGAGAAAGAGGTTAGACAGGGAAAGAGCAAGAGTGAGGGAAAAGAGGAAAACAAACATTCATCTATACCTTTCATTTGTTTGAGAGAGTATCACTGTGCAGTCCTGTCCTGGAACTCACTATGTGGGACAGACTGGTTTCTAACTCACTGAGATCCACCCGCCTCTCTCTGTCTGTCAAGTGCTGGGATTAGTTAAAGGTGTGTGCCACCACAGCTTCATCCATAAGCTTAAAAGATGTTAGCATTTGGAGGAAGCCATAGAGGACTTCTTAGAAACTTAGACACCATTACTACTTTTGAACAGAAAATCCCAAGACAAAAAGATTACAGTTCCTATGAACCAGCTGTAACTTGGAAGCCACCAGGATCTGGTACAATTTATGTCTGTATAGGTCACCTGAGCTCACCATCACAACCATGAATCCCACTCCTATGGTGTGTGGTTCGTTTTAACTGTCAACTTGACACAATCTAGAATCACCCGAGGAATGATTCTCAATAAGAGATTGATAGATTAGGTTGGCCTGTAGTTGTGTCTGGATAGAATTATCTTGATTGCGTTAATTGAGATGGGAAGACCTGCCCATTGTGGGTGGCACCATCCCCTAAGCAGGGCATCCTGCCTGCATGAGAGTGGAGGAAGTGAGCTGGTCGCTAGCATTCATCTTGCTTCTCTGCTTCTTTACTGCAGATGCTGACTTACTGTCCTCTCCACCTATTGTGACTTCCCTGCCACAATGGGCTATAACCTGGAATTGTAAGCCAAACAAACCCTTCTCTCTTGTTCCTTTTGCTGGGGTATTTTATCACAGCAGCAGGACAATCCACTCAGACACGATAACTCAAACGTGATGAAACACTGAATCTGGTCCAACATGTTCTATCAACATTACTAAAAACTATATAGTGGAGCTCACTTTGTTATGAGAATTCGTAACATGTCTTGGGTTTGAAGATGAGAAAGAAGGCTCTTCAGTTCTCAGATAACAAAAGTTTTCCGTGTCAGTCTTGAAAGATCAAAGGTTGAATGAAATTTATAACAAATCTAGTCCCTTGTGTGTTGAGAAATGATTTTAAATTGTGTCAAATTTATTGTATAAAAAAGAACACCTTAGAATGTATAGCATGGGTGACCAATAAACCAACCAATAAACAGATGGCTGATTTTCTCATACTTGTGCAAATTCAGAGAATTCACTGAACCTTCCCTAAGGCCCAAAGCTCGGGTGGTATGAGCATATTAAAGGATTTCCGATTCAAACAGCAGGCCATGGGCGTTCAGAGGCAGATGCCATGGGTTTCATAAACTGCCCTGCAGTTGCACAGGAGGGTGTGGACCTGCTGCCTGATGACTGTGTCGTCGTGTTCTCCCCCAAGCCGTCTTCAGCTGTCATCGTCTATTTTATGTTCAGGACATTTCAGATGTGGCCTGGCTAGTTTCTAACTAAAACCATTTAAAAGATGAATAAAATACAAACAAACAAACAATAACTACCATCTTAAATACAGGGTAACCTGAGAAGAAAGTAAGAAATCCTCAGATTAAAAACGAAGCCAGGACAGGCATACAGAATCAAAGACAGAGACATGTTTGCTCTGAACTCAAACCGGGTGCTCAATGTCTTGCAAGCTTAGAGGAGACATAGGAGGACCAGAGCCAAGCACGATATGACCTAATAGAAAGCCCTTCTATGGACTCTACGACCTAATGCTTATGTCCATAGGAAAATATCCATGTTCTATGTTCCTTCCAGGGTATAGTAAGGATAGGGACTATCTGGAGTCACTGGGTTTAATGAGAAATGTCTCTCTGAGAACTGGTGACCACACTGGCCTCTGTGAAGCCACAACACCAATTCATACAATCTATGCCATCAAAGCATTCCAAATTAGGGTCTGGAGAGATGATTGAACAGTTAAGAGCACTTGCTGCTCTTCTAGAGGACCCAGGTTAAGTTCCCAGCACTCACCTTGTGAGGCTTACCTAATTCCAGCTCCAGGGTACCCGATACCTTCTTCTTGCCTTTAAGGTCACACACATGCACGTGGCATAGACACACAAGACCACAATACATATAAATAAAATTAAATGTATTTTTAAATGTCACTCAAAAGAGTGGTCCCAGACTGATAGTCATACCAGCTGCATAGAAAACCAAATATTCCTCCATCCTAAAGCAGGTAAGTAAGATAGAACCAAAGAGAAATAGTAAATTTGAAAATGAGGAAAAAACAACTTAAAGAAGAGCAGAAAAGAGTTACCTTTGCAGAAAAAAATGGGAAGAAGTGGAAATTATTATATTAAGTGAAGTAAGCCAGATTCAGAAAACAAAGATGATATGTATTCTTTCATATATGAATCCTGGATTGAGTGTGTGTGTGTGTGTGTGTGTGTGTGTGTGTGTGTGTGTGTAGCTAGAGAGGGGATCATGAAATGTCTCAAAGAGGTATTAAAGGACAAAGTGGGAAGGGTAACAAAATACACATAGCTTGGAGGCAGAGCAGGGGCTCCCTGAGGGACTGAGGGACCAGGGTAACCAGCAGGATGTGGGCAAGGAACTGATGGAAAGGTCAGCAAAAACAGAGTGTGCAAAGAAGTGTCTTCATGAAACCCATTACTTTGTGTGTGTGTGTGGTTTTTTTTTTTTAAATTTTTAAAAGCTAAAGGGAAAAGATGGAGAGACAGGAAGTATGAACATTTAAAAATCAGGAAAGCAATAAGAAAGGAGGAATATAGGGTTGATGTAGGCACAAGAGAGAGAAAGAACCAGGCATAAGCAACATTCGAAGACAACAGCTCAGAGGTTATAGTCTAAAAAATTCACTTACAGGTTCAAAACTCCCAACTATAAACATAGAGCAGGGAGAATGTAGAGAAATATCTTATTGTATACAGTAAAATAAAAACCAACAGCGTGTGTGTTTCTATGAACATATACTACAGATTCCCATAGAGAAAAGTCAGAGCTTCCCGAGGCGCTGTGGTGCTTGGCTCAGGTCCCAATAGACACCGTGGATGCCTGAAAACAACAGATATGTGCTAAGAGAGCAGGACAGTGACAATGGAGGAGTCACGACCTAGCTATAGCATCTTCCAGGAATGATGGGGGGGGGGGTCTTTCAAACAGACACAGTTTGTTCCATTTAGATATTTGGCAAGAAAAATTCTAAAGGACAGTCTTCAGGCAAAACAAAATGACTGAGGTAAACAAAAGGATGCGGCATCTGCAAATGTGGGGAAATTCGGGCTAATACTGAAGGAATGAGACGTAATTAAAATACTCCATGGAGCCATAAAACATAACAGAACTAAAATGCTCAACAATGGGTGTAAGAGGAGAGAAATACTTTGAATGTCAGTTTGGGGGGAATAAGAGTGAATAACAACCTACTTGGGAAGGCAGTGTGTATGTAACTTCCAAAATAAAAGGAAAAAAGACAGAATGGGAGAGTTATTATAATTCCACAAGAAGATGTGAACAGGGAAGAAATGAAGTATAGAATGTGGAAAACAAACAAAAATAAGGAGGAAAAAATGAATCGAAATCATAAATTAAGGAACATTCATGGACTTAGCTCTTCGTTTCCACAACAGCACTGTAAGGGCGTGTTTATAAAGGATAATCATGTGCTTCTGACAGCGATCAATGATTAACGTTGACTGGATGGAAAACGATAAGACAGATGAATATTAACCAAAAGAGAACTGAGAGAACTATCTCAATACCACCCCATAGACTTAGTGTTTCGGATGTCACCACCAGTGTAAGCTTCCTTTTTCCTACTGTGAAACGTCAGCAGAAAGTTTCCCCTGAATCACATACTCCATATTTTTTAAATTCCTAATTCCTAAGCTATTATTCATTTACTTATGCATGTGTTTGTGTTTGCATGTGCACATTTGTATGTGGAGGTTAGAGGTTGACGTTGGCTGTCCACTTCAAAAGCTTACCACCTTATTCTGTGAGACAGGGTCTCTCATTGACCCTAGGGTTCACTGACTGGGATAGACCAGCTGGGCACTGGGTCCCAGGGATCCTCCTGTCTCCTTCTCCCCTGGGCTGAGATCACAGACATGTCTGCTGCACTCCACATGTTACATTTACATGGGTGCTGGCAATTAAATACAGGTCTCCATGCTTGCAGGGAAGGCACTGTTCCACCTGAGCCATCCCCCAGGCTACGTGCTTCGTGTCTTTTTATTCATTCTCTAACAGCCTTAGACAGCACAACATCTGGAGGAAATTCTAGCATCTCAGAAATGAAGTCATAGTCTTACTAGTCTTTAAAAGAATTTATTTAGCATTATGCTAGGAAAAAGTCTTTTGTGGGGGAAAAAAGTTGTCCTCCTTCCTGAACATGACACTTAAATCTGTAACTACTTGGTCCTGTAGCCTCTCCCCCATCTGTCCTATCCCCTTATTCCACTTCCAACGAAAACATGGCTGATTTATTTTAATGGTGCTATCCATTCCTATCTCGCTGTCTCTAGACATTTCACTTGGGTTCCAGGGTAGTCCCCTACATTAAGTCCTTATTTTGTGGAACCTGGCATTTACTCATGGTCCAACTCTCTCATTAGGTGTCAGTGGATTTTCAGGTGAAAACACAATTAACTTTTGATGAGCTTCCAGTGGTTTCACGGTATTTTAAGTACCAACTGTGACTTAATTAAAGCTTTACATTTTTATATATGGTTTACCTGAAAAGTCAGCTTTCTTTGCTGGTGGATGTCACATGAAATCTACTTGGAAGTGGCTCAGACTACTCTCTTCCCACTCCTTACCCTGTTTTACTCAGAGATCAGAGAGTCTAGACTGTAGTTTCAGTCCATGGATACTCGTCTTGTTACTTTGGGTTTAGGCGAGGCCAAGTATCTTTATAATCACCATGGGGAGAGCATGGAGGAGAGCTGCTCACCTCATGAGGGAGAGGGAGAAAGAGGGAGGTGGAAGGGGGAGAGGGGGAGAGAGAGGGAGGGGAAGGGAGAGAGAGGAAGGGGGGAGAAGGAGACAGGGAGGGAGATAGAGAAGAGGGGAGAGGGAGAGAGAGGGGCAGGGAGAGAGAGGGAGGAGGGGGAGAGGGTAGGTTAAGAGAAAGAAGGGGCAGGAGGGGGAGGTTGGAGGGGGAGGGGAGAAGAGGAAAAGGGACAAGAGGAGCAGGAGAGGAGGAGGGGGATCTTTGATTGCTTGTCAAGGAAGACACCAGCAGATGGTGCATGCCTTAGGATCACAGCCTCAAGAGATCGTATTAGGAAAAACAAACCAAAAACAAGGAAATATTCTTACCATGTCAAACTCTAAAGTTAGTTGCAGAGAGGAGAGATCTGTGTACTCTCACCAACGAACCAGAAGCAGAAGGCCATCGCGAATTATTCCAGATATGGCACGCCTTCCAAAAGGCATAAATGGACTATTGATTTCTGCTGTAGGGAATGAAGTCTCTTTTCTCCCTTTTAATTTTCTAATTTGCTATTTTTAGAACAGCCTAGTGTCTCATAAGAGTTCTGCTCCAATGTTGCAAGGTAGTAGAGAAGACCTGAGCCAAACTGGGTCCAGAGAGTCACATGTTTTGAAAGCAGTATCAGTCGAGATACTAGCCCGGTCCATGTTCTGAATCAGCACCATCAGAAGCAGAACTTGTCACGTTTTAAGCATTTCTGTTGTCAACTCATTTTTGTTGGGATTATATGTGGGGAATTCCCACAAGGCCTCATTTTACAGTTCACCTCTCCAGAGAGGATTTGCATTGCGTTTACGTTTTCTAAACATCTGGGAGCTAGTGTGTGATGAATTTAGACATCTGGTTTTAATTTACAAGTAATTGATATTTTTGTACTTTGTGGATGATTTTGAGGGTATTGTTCTATAATCAGAAAAGATGGTCCACGAATATGTTCCTTGGGATTTATTGGTGGTTTGGGGTAGGCGAGTAATGATTTACTTCCACAACTGTCTTTATTTGTAGAAAAGAATTTGTATTTCTGTTTGTAGTATGTAGACATATCTATATACCTAATTTTTAACAGGCTTGCTGACTGAATTATTTGATAAATCTACATTACTTATGGTTCAATGATAATGTATTATATAATATATATTATATATATATTGTTCTAGGTTTTTTTTCTTCAGTTGTGATAAAACATTTAGACAAAAAGTAACTAAAGGGAGGGAAGGATTTATCTGATTTGCACTTCCGTCATTGAGGAAAATAAGGGCAAAAACTCAAGCAGAAACTGGAGGAATGCTGCTTGCTGCCTCATTCACAAGCCATGCTTAGCTGGCTTTCCTGCACACTCCAGGACCACCTGCTCAGGGACCGGCACCACCCACGGGGGCTAGACCTGCCTACCTTAGTAAACAGTCAAGATAATCCCCCCATAGACATGCCTGCAGGCCAGACAGACCCGGGCTATTCCTTCAGCTGAGATTCTCTTCTCTGGTGACTCTAGGCTGTGTCAAGTTAACAGTCAAAGCTAGCTAGGGAAGATGTATGAACTCTCTTCTAGGAGTTTAGATTTTATAAAGTCTCTTTGTGGTTTTAGTTTATATTTGCTTTACCTTTTACGTTACCCTGCCATGTTACTTAGAGAGATACAATGTGTCACTCCCACCTCTTTTTGTATATTGTATCTTTTATTGTTTTCTCACAGGTCTCAATGCCTCAGATTCTTCTTTATTTGGTTTTGTGTTTCTGTATCTGCTTTTCCTTTTCTTTGTTCTATTTTGTTGAAAATATTTTGCTGCATTACATATTTTCTATCCTTCTTGACTATTTCATTTTAGTTGAACTTATTTTTTGAGAACATATAGCTAGAATTTATAAAATTCCAAGTTACTAGTTTTTTTTATAGAAGAAAGGATCCTTCCCTTCCTTTATTAGTATATTTTGTTATGTTTACAGCCTGTTTCATTGTTCATTACTATATATTTTCTTAATTTGTTTTATTACTATTTTTTTAAATATCTATAGAAATTAGATATATAATGTATTTATTTGACCTGTCTCTCCACTTGTTTTTCAACTAATAGCATTCTGGTTTGTAAATCACAACACCATCCATAGAGGGGTGTGTGTGTGTGTGTGTGTGTGTGTGTGTGTGTGTGTGTAAAGTGGTCTTAATATTCCTCATATCAATAATTGTATTGATCTGTACTCTAGACCACCAACTCAACCAAAGAAAAGGCTTCCTATTCTAGTCATCCCTTTTTTGAAGGTTACTGACTTCTCTTTTTGTATTTTGGTTGTGCTTTGTTTTTTGTTTTGTTTTGTTGAGACCATGGTGACCTCACACTCACTATGTAGCTGAGGTTGGTTTCAAACTCCTGATCTCCCTCCAGCTTCCAGTCTAGGATTGCATATGTGACCATCATTCTACCTTTTGTCAACTTCTAAAAAACTGAACACAAAACAAAGGACCCATAAATGTGAGACTTCCCAGATCATCTTCAGTCCCTGCCTGTACCTGATTTAAGACTTATTTACAGCTGGACTCCTAACCCAAATACTCATTCAGTAGTTACTAACCAGTGCTCACTGCCTGGGAACCCAGCTCTTGTTCCACAGAGAGACACTTGGCTTGGCTCTTCTGATAGGGAATTATTACCTCCCAGGACATTTCAGTGTATCAGCATCATCCTCAAGACTTAATTACACGTTTACAAGAACATTGCTCACTGATGTTTTATGTGTTCCTCTTCTCTTATTCTGTGATCTAGGTTGTCCTTGCATTTTGTTTGGCTGCAATAATTTCTCCATTTTTATAATAAATGGGATGGGGTCTAGTGTGTTTGAGAGTTGTTTTCTTTGGTTCTCGCATTTATGTGATATGACTCCCATTTTCTCAACCTTTTGCAGACTTTTCTGTTTGCTAGTTTCCAGATCTATAAATACAAAGCAGGACCTACTGTTGGTCCCATTCTCTTTGTTCAACTGCTTTTTCTCTGCATGGAGGAAGCTTAGTAATATTTCTCTTTCTTCTTGGACTTAAGTAGATCCACTTGAATGAGCCCAATTTCTTGTTATTGTCACCAGAACTTCCAGATCTTAGTTGAACCTCTTCAATCTAAGAAGACAAGGTTGCTTTTTATCACAGATGGTGTTGCTTGAAAAATGTTCATTTTCCCTAAGACTCATGTTGAAATTTAATTGCCAACATGGCAGTGTCAAAGGTTTGGGGGGTCTTTAAGAGGTCAATAGATCATAACCCTTGCCTCTAGATATTGAATGCTCCCTTTCAAGTATCTTCATTTGTTATCCTTCACAAATCAGGTTGTTATCAAACAAGACTCCTCTCCACACCTGAATGCTTGCCCTTCTGCGCTGGCACCAGCACTGGAAACCAAGCACATGCTTGGATCTCCAGAACCATGAGTCAGAATTAATCCCTTTTCTTTATGAATTATTTATTCCCAAAGTTTCATGTACTAACAAAAGATGAATTAAGACAACATACAACTTTATCATTATTACCACCGCCACCATCATAACCACCACATCATTGTTACCACCACCACCACCACGACCATCATTATCATTACCACCATCATCATCACTACCACCTTCACATCATTGTTACCACTACCACATCATCATCACCATCATTATCACCACATCATCATCACCATCATTATCACCACCACCACCATCACCATCACCACCACCATAATCATCACCACCATCATAATTATTACCACCACAATCTGACCAGTAAGTACTTACCTTCTATTTGTTCTTTTCTGTTTTCAACTTTATTATAACATGTGTCTTCCATGATAGCTCTCCATTCCTCCTCATTATTAACTGTTGTTTCTGTTTTGTTCTTCAAATAACCCTGGTGTCCCAGTGGCCTTTAGAATCCAGGACAAGGCATTACAGTAAGAGTCAGGTGGGTGGATGCAGAGTATGCCTGCCCTCTGCCTGGTGCCAGAGGGTCAACTTCGAAGGAGGAGAGTGGGATTGGCACCTGTGTTCTGACGAATGACTAACATCTTTCTCATTTTTCACCTCCAGAAACGTGACAACAGAAAGAAATTCAACTCACTTCATTTCAACTTCCTAAATATCATTTATGGAAGACTAATCATAGGGAGAGCTCAGTTATCCAGGAAACTTCATTTTTATCTTCCTTGGTATTTGGAAAAGCATGGTTAAAAAATGGTGGGTAAGAAAAATGACATGAAAAAATACTCAAGAAAAATTACTATTACACACAGTCTGTTTAAACACATTAAGAATGACACAGTTCCTTTTCTACTAGTATCTTCAAATGCATTAACTTACCTCATCTCCCCAATAATTTGCTCAAAATCATGGAGTGGGAAGCCTAGGCCGACGCCTTGCTGACACCTAGATTTGCTGATCTGAAAGCTCTTCCCTCTATAGTTGTGCACAAGCCTCTCTGACCCTCCCAAAGTGGTTCAGAAGTCAGAACTGTAGGAAGAACTGGTACCACACAATGAAGGTGTGATTACTCTATAGTGAGGGTCAAGGATCTTTCTCTGAATGTGCCCTTTAACACTTTCAACACACACACACACACACACACACACACACACACACACTCACACACACGTGCATGCATGCACTCATACACACTCCACCCAACAACAACTAAAAGGATGAGCTCTGCAGTTGACTCGAAAACTTGGGATTTCTGATTCTTTTCCGCTAACGGGGAAGTCAAAGTTGCTAATCTAAGATGAGGTGATCTGGTCATCACTTGGTGGCTTTGTCTCCTCTGTGGTAGTCACTGTCAGTTTCATCATTGTCATTAGGCTCTCAGCATCGTCCTTAAGTTTTTTGCAATATTTGCAACCAAAGTGCTAAGACTATTTGGAAGAAAAGTCTTTCTCCTATATGAAGAAAACAAAGCGTTTCACATGTCTGAGTATCATAAATATTTAATAGTTTTATGTTACAAATTTCACTGGTGTGGTTCCAAAGGATGCAACTGCTTAGGAGCCAGCCTGTTGGTTTCTCAAATGTTAACATAGAGTTAACATATGACCTATAAACACAAAGATATATATCCAAGAGAAATGAAGACACGTGTCCATGCACACTTCCACATGACTACATAGAGCAGCAATGCCCATGACAGGCAAACAGTAAAAAACACCCAAATGTCTATTGGTTGATAAATAAAATTAAAATGTGATCTTTGTACAATGCAATACTGTCCAATAGGAAAATGAATGAAGTCTCAATGCATGTATCGATGTGAATGACCCTTAAGAACATATACTAAATGAAGAAGCCAGGCACCAAAAAATGAATCTCATGAATCAGTTACATGAAATGTTCAAAAATAGGAACATTTACAGAAATGGAAAGTAAATTAGTAGTGCTTAGGGCTGGGGGTAGGAAGTTGGTCAGAAGGGAACCAGAGAGACTACTTGTATGGCCATCATTGACCCTGCTAGGCTCCAATAAATAGTTCCAAACCAATTGTCATACAAGTGATCCTAGTTAAACTAAGTGGGTCACAAAACAAAGTCAAAAGTCATGAATCTGGAGAAGGATGAGTAGAGATGGTGGGGAAGGTTGGCAGGGGTGTGAGGGCGATGGGTCTGAGCTCTGGAGCCAGGAAGAAAGGATTGCAAGGAGCTGGGAAATTAAAGAAGATTCAAGGAGCCATAGGCAGATGGGACTGTCTCAGTCAGTGTCCTATTACAGCAAAGAGACACCATGACTGTGGCAACTCCTATAAAGGAAAGCATTTAATTGGGGCTTGCTCACAGTTCAGAGGTTTAGTTTATCATCATGGTAGGAAGCATGGTGGCACACAGGCAGACGTGGTGATGGAGAAATAGCTGAGAGAGCTACATCTGGATCTGCAGGAAGAGAGAGATACTGTGCCTGGTTTGAGCATTTGAAATCTCCAAACCCACCTCTAGTGACACACTTCCTCCAACAAGGCCACACATCCTAATCCCTGTTAAGTAGTGACACTCCCTAATGACAAAGCATTCAAATATATGAGCCTGTGGGGGACATTCTTATTCAAACCACCACAGGGACATACTGTATTCATTCTGGGTGAAGGCTGTCACACTGACCACTACGCCAACCTGGACCTCACACAGACAGGCACAGGCACATACTCCAACTGGTACAGGCTGCATATGAGTAGACATACAAGCATACACACGCACACACGCACACACGCACACATGCACACACACACACACATAGAGCAGGCTGGTGAAGGCAAAGGCTCAAGGCTTCTCCTCTGATCTCAAGGCCAGTTATACAAAACCCTCATTAAATTGACACTCATCCAGGAGGAGGTAGATGTAACAGATGACATCAACTCTTTATTTTTGGGTTGCCAGGACACCAGGTGTCAGCCATTGCTGAATCAGAACTCCCCGGGTGTCTAGCGTTAGCCATCTTGGCCCATTTGGCTATCCATATCAGTGCCATGCTGTCTAAACATGACCTGGCCCTGTGGCTGTCTGTTTCCTGCAGAAGGAGATAAAGTGGGGAGAGGAAAAGCAAGCAGAGACATTAGATACCTATAAAAATTGCCAAGTAAAAAATTTCAATGAAACTATGAAGCTGTAAATATTCACAAAAAGGGAAGTGACAGCTGAAAGATGTAGGAGTTCTTAGAACAGTTATGAAAAATCTTCTAAAATGATTTTGGTCATGATTCCACAATGGTGAATATACTAAAATCATTAAATCTTATACATAAAGGGGTAAATTATATGATTATAGCTCAATAAAAATGTTTTTTAAAAATTCAGTTCCATGGGGGGAGAACACCCAGGACTTGAACACAAGTTTTAGGTTCAGGCAAATTCTATCCCTCTGATATGCTGATCGGATGAACTTGGTCATGTTACTTTGTACCTCTTAGAACCTCAGCGTTCTCTTGTAAAATGGAAATATACCTCCTTCACAGTGTGAGGAAGAGTGACAGAGACATTTAAAGGAAGCACACAAGAGATCAGGGTGTGGTTCCCGTTCTGTCCTCTGACCACTAGGCCATTTTCCGGAATCGTAAACCACCACCCACAAAATATTACTTACAAAATTAAAATACTTGCTGAAGCAAAAGGCACTTTCTCAGTGTTGTTTTGACTGCTGTGAGATGGAACAGTCCGCCCCGCCCCTCATTAGAGCTTTTCCGTGGCTGTTCTTGTGTTTGTTTTCACTTCCTTTGTTCGAGCTGGGGTTTTAGGCGACCGAAGTGAAACACTCACTGAAGAGTCACCCTTCGTAGCAGTAATGACACAAATTACAGTGTTCTCTAGAGCTGAGAACACCCAGCCTCTAACTACGGGAGCTCGGCGAATCTTTTCAAAAGCAAAGCAGCTGTTTCTCTTTGGTTCCATTTTTAAAGGATTTTCTCCAAGGCTTAAAGACGTACACACTCCTATCGTAACCCAAGGAAGCAAGGAAGTACCGTGGATGCTACCACCAAGGCTTCTGGTATGGCAAAGGAGAATGAGGCCTTTCGTTTCATTTCTGGACATCTAAGGAGTTTCTAGGTGCAAAGCAATATGGTGTTTATGACGTGTCAGGCATGATGCTAAGGATTTGATAAATAGGTTATTTAAACATTGTTAAGCAGGTATCACTACGATCCCTATTTCGCAAATAAACACTGCGGCATGGAAAATGCAGCGACTTGCTGAAGATTCTGTAACTCCTAATGAGCAAGGCTGGGGCTGCACTCGGGCAGACTGGCTTGACGATCTGTATTTTCACAGGTCCCTCCATCTCCCAGTGTCTCCCTTTCCTATTCCTAGTCATGTACATACTGTCCCCAGTGCTTCCGCCAGCCCTTGCCTTCATCACCACTATGACAAACTCCTGCCATCACCGGTGGTGGCAGCCACTAGCTGGTCATTGCTATTGGAACTATCCACAGTGCCCCTCATCCTGGGGCAGGGCATCCAGCAAGAAACCAGCTTTAGTCAAAAACTCACAAAAGACACACAGCACAGCGGCAGCTGGGGGAGGCTTGGCAAAGAGATCACACTTTGTGCACCCTGCTGTGAGCATCTTCTCCATGCTCTGTGCTGCAGGGTGACACATGGGCTTCTAAGTATGTAAGTATGGGCTTACATTACTACTACCACTGGCCCATGTAAGGCCAGTGAGTGCATTAGAGAGGGGACCCCCATTCAGGCACATGGGTGGGTATGGTGGTATTTTATTTGTACTAAAATATGATTTTAATTGTATGTTAATAAATAAAGTTGCCCAGGGGTCAGAGCTAATAGCAAGCCATAGCAGAGCTGGGCGTTTGTGGTGCACGCCTTTAATCGCAGCACTTGGTAGGCAGAGCTAGGTAGATCTCGGTGTGTTCAAGGATACAGCCAGCATTGGAGACACACGCTCCAATGTGTGTCTTGAGGTCTGTACAAAAAGGCAGTGATGAGGCAGTCACGTGGTTGAGTTTACAACCAATGAGGAGGCAGAACAGAAAGTCTATATAAAGACAAACAGACAGGAAGTAGGTCTCTTTCGGAGAGGTCTCTTGGCTGAAGAGGATAGCTGCAGCAGACGGGTAAGGCCCTTAGCTCTGATCTCTTGGATTTCTTCTTTGCATTGGTTCTGTGTTTCTTATTTAATAAGACAGTCGGTTACATCTACAAGTGGGTAAGAGTGTCCGAGTGCAACAACCAATGAAAAGATAATCCTTCTGCTGGGTCATGAGTAACTTCAGAGATTACCATTTATGGTGCTGGCCCAATCACTGGTCCTCTGAGTGCAACAGTTTCATCCAAAAAAACACTTCCTGGGCATTGCCTGGAGACCTGGAACTCTGCACAAGTGAGAAGGGGTAGGTGGGTACAAAGAGCCACCACAGTGGGTCCCCTGCCTCCTATGATCAATATCAATAGCATTATCAACAGGGCCTTAAAAATCAATGACATAGTTATGTCTGGGACATAAGAGAGAAGCTATGACCATCTCTGTCTCAATGGGGCACTTATTAGGGTCATAATGCTTGGCATATTTTAGGTACCATCAAATATACATACATACATACATACATACATACATACATACATACATACATACATTCATACATGAGTGGAAAAAGGAGTATGTGGACAGGTGCATGCGTGCCCACCTTAGAGAAAGCGCAGGCATTACATGGGAAGCAGAACTAGAACCCAAGCAAAGAGAATAAATGGCACAGATACATACATTTGCCACATTTCCTCGTAATCCCACAAAAGCAGCAGGCATTGAAGGGAGTCACAAACAAGATCTCGGTGGTCAGGAGCCAGGATTTGATCTATCAGTCCAGGGCATCTCGAGCTGGAGTCTGCTTTGGGCTCTGATTCTGATTAAGGGGATCTGGGCTGGGACCTGAGCACCACTTGCTCTGATGAATTCTGGGGTGACGTTGCTAATGCTCATCCATGAGCTACACACATGGAGTAGCAAGGCATGAGATGGCCACAGATGGATCAGGCGAGTGATTGTCCCCTGGAAGAGACCTGAGCAACGTTATGTGAGAACTGTAAAGCGTATGAGTCTCTGAACTCTGATTAACTGGCTTACCCAGTTTCACACACTGGCTGGCCTCGTTCATGGGTTTGCCAATCCTTGCAGCAGCTGCCTACCTGGTAAACATCATCTCCTCTAATAATAGAGAAGAAAGCCCTCCCTTAAACTCTGCTCTTTTTGACCAACTAGCCACTAAACTCAAAGAAGTTCTTTGAGTAATTTTAAAATAAAATTAAATCATATTTAAATTACTTTGTTAGCCAGAAATTGTTTGCATTGTGTAAATGTATGTAGAACATGCTTATTTTAGGAACAATGGCATTTTTCTCTTGAGTCATGCGTCCAGGAACATTTTTTTAAACTCACTAAGCCACTGCACACATCTCTGACTGCTACATGGTACGAAATCAGCTTCAGCCTGAGTGTTTGGTCACCACCCCACAGCTATGAACTCCTGAAATAGGTTCAGATTGCTAATTTTAAATTCAAAATTACACTTTGCTCTCTCTGCTTAGCTAGCCTTGGGTGCTTCTGGTTGGTGGCAGTACCTAACGCTGTATTATTTGAGACTGTTCTTATCAAAGACAGAAGAACAGCTAGAGCAGAGAGGAGAAAAACAGCAGAGACAGCGATGGAGGGCAGGGGACAGAGGGTAGAGAGCTGAAGGGAAGAGGAGAGGGGAGAGGAAAAGAGGAGGAGAAGGGAGAGGCACAGGCCATCCCTGCACCCTTGGGGAGCACTGAAGTAGACCCAAGATTCTCTGCTTGTTGACCTCTGGGCTCAGTGCACCCCAGCACACCCGAGCCCAGGCTGGCTGAATTATCAGTCTAGTTATTTGCATTGGGATGGTCACCTGCGGTGGAGGACAAAGAAAAGAGACCAAGCCGAGGCCAAGGGACACAGAGGTGAACCAAATGAGGTTACGCCCCTGGAAGATGGCTTTGATCCTAGGGTCCCCAGTTCCCCTTCCTGCCCCTTCTGGTAACAGCACACTTCATTTGCATTCTAGAATAAAACCTGAAGTCTACTCCATCCTGTGCAGTCATGGCACACTGTCAGCCCACACACCCTAAGAACAAAGCACAAGATAGGCCCCCCATTCCTAAGGCTGTTGTAGGACTGAGCCTGAGTACTGTATGTTAGGCTGTGTTCTATTTTCCATGAACTAAACGTAACTTCTCTATTGATAAAAATCAACCAGCACCACTTTTTGTTGTCTACCACAAGGAAACCTAAACAACACAAATACCAAGGCTACATGAGGATTGGGAATAAGGTCTGGGTTTAAAGGGACAGTTGCTCATGTGGTCTAAAGAATGATTCTTAGACAATACCTAAAAGTTACAGCATAAGCAACTAAGTGCAGGAAAATCACAAAACATTATATATGTAAGTGTATCTACATATCTATA
The DNA here is from genome assembly GCF_949786415.1 of Peromyscus eremicus. Lineage (NCBI taxonomy): Eukaryota > Metazoa > Chordata > Mammalia > Rodentia > Cricetidae > Peromyscus > Peromyscus eremicus. The sequence continues at coordinate 4,239,890 of NC_081425.1, read as the reverse complement.
GGTATAGACTTCATGTGTATCTATTTTATTATGACATCAATTTTCTGACACTATAGCACACAGCCATGTGTACTCATTTTAATTCATATATAAACTATTGAGTAGAACCATGGGATATTTTCTTGCCAAAAGGCAACTCTTTTCTCAAAATTTAGACCCATACCTCATCCCTACAAAGCTTTTTATGTTCTCTCCAAGGGAAGCCAGGAGTCTTGTGTTCATTATTTATTTGTTGGATTTCAGAGTCATACTTCTTGAGAGTGCAAGGTCACATGCAGGGCTCTGGTAGTTTGGGTCATAAACCTACTTCCAACCTGACTGCAGTCAAGCTCAAAAGCAGAAGGGGGGCAACGAGAAGACGGAAAACAATGAGAAGCATCTCTATGCCCCATCTGTACGCCTCTTGGGAAAGTCTTGGGGCAGCTTGCAACTTAACTGGGATGTCTTTTGCTTTCCCTATGTGAGAACATTTTTAAAAATGATTTGATCCTCACATCATGGGGAAATGGATCTGAAAGTAAAGCGGAGTGAGTCTGTTCTGCATTAGGGATTTCTTGAGGAAAGGCACTTAATAAACATGGCACTTCCACCACCATGGCAAACACTGGCTTTGGCAGCCCCATGCCCTGTGGAATAAGGATGTACCAGACTTCTATCTTCATTTGACCCTTAAGGAAACTGAGGTTCAGAAACTTAGGTGGCAAATGGTGACTAGTTAATTCACCCTGAATGGCCAGTGTTTTTGCTCTGGCTACTAGAATAAAACACCAGGGACCTGGTGGCTTCAACAGCACACACCTATATCTCATGGTTGGGACAGCAACTCCATGGTCAAGGAGCTGCTGGCTGGCTTCAGCTTGTCCATTTTGCAGCCTGCTGTGGTACTCAAGGACGGAAACACGGAGAAGATACCAGACACACGCTGAGGTAGCCAACCAGTACTAAATATGTTCTTAGGTTCTTTAAGGACGGTTTTTTGGGGTTTTTTTTTTGTTGTTTGTTTGTTTGTTTTTGTGTGTGTATTTTTGGGCATGCACACCATATGTGTTCAGGTGCCCACAGAGGACAGAAAGGAGCACTGAATCTTGGAGCTGGCATTACAGGTGGTTGTGAGTTGCCTGGTATGGGTGCTCAGTAACAAACTTGGGTCCCCTGGAAGAGCACCAAGTGCTCTTTACCACTGAACCATCTCTCCAGCACCTACTTTTTACCATTATTATTATTGATAATTTTGTACATGAATACAATGTGTTTAGAACACAGCCACACACATACCCGTTTTCTCCCTTCCAACTCCCCTATCAAAGTTGTCTCTCCAGACAGAATAGAAATATATACATTAGAGATTGCAAACAAAGACAGCTGTAAATAAACAGATTCTCACTCCAATATAAATATTTCCAGGCACTGTTTTATGCTAGGGGAAGTCTTCCATATGTGAGTTCCTATCCCTACAGAACTGTGCAATAAAACCTAGACAACCAGTAAAATACAAACTGCCATTGCTTTGGTGCAGTGGGAGTGCTGGGTACAGCGTTCAAGCACCACTTTGGACCTTATGAAGTGGTTCATTAAGGGCTCCTCTTTCCCATACCTCTTCTTTCTGCTCAAAAGCAGCCCATGAATTTTCTATTTCTGTCAATGAGTCAGCAAGGAGGAAAGAGAGAGTTTATGAAAGCGGCCCATATCAAAGATCGCCAATGTCTGCGGGCTGCCACAAACACGCCGTCAGCAGAAAACAAAACAAATCAGGGTGGATTTGATTTTGGTGTCTTCGGCTTTAAGGGCAACAGAAAAGCAGCCAAAGGCTCTGGTGTATTACATCATGTGAGCCTGCTAGCCCTCTCCCAACAACAGTATTCTTATTTTACAGATGCCAGTGCTGAATGCTAGGGATATTCAGGCACTCGATAAACACTTTCCAGGGAACTTTGGGTTAGAAACAAGCATACAGAGATGGTTCAGTGGTTAAGAGCACTGACTGCTCTTCCAGAGGACCTGGGTTCAAGTCCTAGCACCCACATGGCCGCTCACAACTGTCTGTAACTTCAAGATCTGATACCCTCCCACACAGCCATACATGCAGCAAAACATCAAAGCAAGTAAAATAAAAATAAATAAATAAATTGTCTCTTTAAAAAAAAAAGAATAAAGCATACAGCCAGCCAGGTCCTCTGACTCCAAATCCCATGACCTTCAGGCGTGTTTGCAGAAGTTCATACATTTTGAGCTGATGTGCCCACTACTCTCTCCAAAACTACCTAAGATGTCTGGACTGACTGGGTTCCAAGGGTGGGGACACTTCCAGCATCTATCTGCTGGGTCTGGCCTGCATCTGTGAGCCTGCAGAGGTGCTGTGGAAGCTTGGTCATATGTCTTATAATAGTAATAAAAAATATTAGGTGAGTGCATTCGGAGCTAAGACCTTTGAAGAGCTGCATATATTAAGAATGAGGCAGTGGGTATATGTTAATCTGTCAGATGCTCTTAAAAGAAAAGGGTGTTAAGACAGAGAGAGACAGCGAGAAGGCGGCCATCTGCAAGGAGAGAGACCTCAGGAGAAAACAAATGTGCTGATGCCTTGATCTTGGACTTCAAGTCTACAGCACCGTAATAAAGCAAATTGGTCTGTTTAAGTTGTCCAGTGTGGGACATTTTTTACGGTAACCTGGCAAATAGACAGATTACATGTATGTATACTGGGGTTCTCTACATCGAATAGAATATGTGTATACATTATATATGTACACATGTAATAGTATGTGTGTTGTATACACATGCGTAGAGAAAGATTTAAGGAGTTAACTAACATGGTTGGATAGGGCTGGAGCCCTGACTAGTCTGAAGACAGCAAGTGGAGAATTCTGACATTAGTGGATACTGCAGCCTTGCTTCTGAAAGTGGCGTGGGGCCACTGTCCTTCCTCTTCAAGAGACCTCAGGCTTTTCTCTCAAGATCCTTGGAAGATCTATCAGAAAGGCCTCTACACATTGAGAATGGCAATATGCTTCACTCAGAGTCTACCTATTTAAGCATGAATCAAATCCAAATAATGCCTTAACTGAAAAATCTAGATGGATGTTTGGCCATGCAACAATGTACCAGAACAAGGTGACATATAAAATTAACTATCACTCATATGTGCATGTGTGTGGGGTTGTGCCTGTGTGCCTCTCTATGGTTCTGTTTGTCTGATTGAACCCTGATGAATCAACATAAGTCCTCCGTTTTCATTTTCAAAGTCAAGAAGTTTCTGGTTCTCACCTCCAGTATTTATCTCCATCCTTCATCCCATCAAAATAGCACCCAACAGCTGAGAGAAAATTCAGTGTCGTGCCAGTTGCCTGGCAAACCCTGGACCCATCTGCTGAATCGTGAGTGGGAGCCGCCCTTAGGTTTGTACATCTGAAACAGGGTTCTCTGGCTTTCGTACACTTCAACGCACCACGAGGCTGCTCAAACACAGATCCACGGGTTTGGGGAGACGGCTTGGTTAACAATAAAGTGCTTTCAGGCTAGCCTGAGGACCTAAGTTCGAATCCCCAGAGCACACGCAAGCCAGGAGTAACGGTCCACATCTGCAGCCCTTGTGCTGGGATGAGGGAAGGGAGCAGAGATGAGCAGATTTCTTGAGCTCACTGTCTGTCCTGCCAGTCCACATAGACGGAAGCTTAAGGATCGGTGACTTAGATATTATAGGTTTCCAAGGCATGCCCAAGAAAAACGAGGACATCTGCCCCCAAATGCATGCATGAGACAGCTCATGCTTTCACAACACCCCAAACTGCCAGCAGTATGAATGTCTATTAACGGGAGAAAATAAATGCACAAAATGTGACACATACAGACACTGGAATATGATCCACAAATTTAAAAAAGAAAAAGCTTTTGTCATCTGGAACAACATGGGTGAAACTTTCAAATTCTGTAATGAGAAAAACAACAAAAAACAGACAAATAAGCCAAAGCCAGACACAACAGTACATGCCATCTAGTTCCACATAAGAAAGTCACAAACAGTAAAGCTAATTGACATGGTAGATGCAGGATTGACTGGGAGAGAACTCAGTGGGGATGCTGTAATTGTCCTTTATCTTCCTGTGAGTCTTGGTTACATGGATACCTTCAAATAAAAACCCCTTAGGCTACATTCTTAAGATGTGAGTATCCTGTGAGTCACATGTCAGTCATACCTCAGGGTGTTGACTTTCCTGTTGACAGAGAGAAGTCAGAACCCACCATCCCCCGTGCCCATTTTTCCTCATAAAAGCACTTCAGTTTCTCCTAAGATCAGAAGGAAAAAAATCCATGTAGTCCAGATTTGATTATATTGTCTTTAAACCCATAGTCATAAAGTACAGATGTCAGTCTTTTTATGGGGGTGTGTGCACAATAACAAAAGTGTCTGTGGTCTACCAAAGTCACAGTGCAAGCCCGAGGCCACATAAGACATAGATGTACACATCTTCCACTTAGATGTGGCTGTGGAAACCATGTTCTCATCTCATTGCCTGGCCTGTTCTGGTCTTTAATGGCTTTGCTCCTGCTGAGAATGCTTCGATGATTCTGTCTGTATCAGAGAGACAACATGAGCTCTCTCCACCTGAGTGGGATATGAACAGGAAGGTGAGGAAAGTTGGAAAACCGTCAGCTTGGAGGAGCTCTGATCTAGGTGCTTGGAGAGGAAGCTTTAGAACCCAAGAAAGATGAAGGCACCTTGTGGTCTGCCTTGTTACCCGCCCTATATGCGCTTCCCCTATAGTGATGATGTCAATGACAGAGGGACACAGGAAGACTGACGACTCTTGTCATGTGTGCTCTGGGCTTTTCTCCTGGGTCATGGCTCATACTCTGATTTTACACAGTGGAAAAGTTCGAGTGATTGGAAGGAGGGGGCTAAGGGAAGCCTTTGGTGTGTTTGTTGTTACAGACCTAGTCAACCAGAGGGCACAGTCCCTCAAGATGCACATACTATCTCCCAGGCTAAGCTCAGCTCCCCAGGCACAAAAAAGATCTAAGACCTCTTGGGAGTCCTGCCCTCAGAGCGTTAGAATCTAGCTGAAGGAAATAGTTAGGGCAGTGATCAGGTGTCAAACCAGTAAGAGAATGGAGTGGATGCTTCAGAAGAGACAGAATAAAACCGATCCTAAAGCTTCAGCCAGCAGAATGGAGTTAGCAACCCAGTGCCAACCCAGCCTATGTGCTCTCATGACTTTGGAATCAATGGCCTTGTTTCAACAATGGTACCTTACCGCAGGAGCCCAAAATCTCCTCACTGTTTGCGATTGCTGTGACTGTAGACAAGCCACTCAACTTCTCTAGTCCTCATTCTTCCCAGGTGCAGAACAACAATCATGACGTCACCTCATGTGAGGTTATGAGGATTCCGAGGCATTGGAACACCTGACCTGACACACAGTGTGAACAACTATATTCCTTTTGAATGACTATTTTTGTTATGTTATCTCCTTCCAGTTTCCCATCTCTGAGTGGGGGTGAAGGCTTACTGATTTTCATGGAATGAATCAACATTCTGCTCTGATCTTTGAAAAAGCCTTGCAGTTGCTGTATCACACAAACATTTCATCAGTGCTCTGAGAGTTGGTTGGTTTCAGCGATAAGCCCGCTGTTCCCAGGGACCCAAATCCTGTTGTAACGACACTAAAGAATAAAGACAGTTAGAAGCTAAAATATAGTTGTGTGCACCATCGAGAATGCCCCAAGGGTGTGTACACACACACACACACACACACACACACACACACTCTTAAATCTTAGTGGGCTATTATCAAGAAGTGGCTGTTGCTGTTTAGAAAGAAAATAATTTTTAAAACATTGCCATGCCACAGCAACCGGACTGGTAAGTGATCCAGAACAGGCTGAACCGATAAAAATATCCGTGAAAATGTCCAGATTGATGATATATCCTAAAAATAAGTTTCACAAAATAGTGAAAGAAGTGGAGCGGGCCTGGTTCCCATACATGCCATTTCATGTTTTATTTTATGAGGGCTAAAATATTCAGTTTGAAAATGATTTGAGCACTGCCATCTGGTATGAAGAGAAAGTGAAAAGCCCTCGATTTGGGACAATAGGAAACTGCGATTGAAGAGCTAAGGAGTAAAACTTAATGTGTTGAGGCAAACAAACGCATCCGAAGCCCCGTGTGTAGAGCTGACAGCGCTCCACGCTCATCTTAAAGGAGTAGGCTGCGTTACTCTCCAGCAAGTGCCAGCTTAGCTGAACTGTTATTTATTTCTCTTCTCAAGACTTCAAAGCAGATGAGCATTGCTGCATTGCCAGCTTCAAGAGAAAGTGGTTTCCAGCTCTTAGACAAGCAAGCTCCCTTCCTCACCCTGACAGGGAACTGAGGGCTCTAACGGGGCAATGTTTTAAGAGCACAGTGCCAGCATTTGTCAGAACTGCAGTATGGAGTTTGCATCCGTCAGAGAAAACCAGGGGTCTTGGTGTATACAGAGCATGCTGTGAAGGAGTTACAACGCCAAGCTACTCTGGACAACATTTGAGGTTTTTTTTAAATGTTTTTCTGTGAGTGAAAGGACTTTGTCCTCTACCATTGTCAAGGAATTTGGGGAGGATTTCTTCTCATCACATCTTCAGTCAATTCATTACCAAGTTTAATTAGGTTGGACAGGTAGGACGTATCAAGCAGTCATGCTAGACCTTAGAGACGGGAGGATGAAAACTACAGAGATCATGTCTGTGAAAAATCTCAAGTTCTAGGGGGGGAATTTGCACATGTAAGCAAGTATACTTTAGAATTCTAAGATGATCCCTCAAATGTACTGTACCATATTAATAATTGGTGTTGTTGTTATAAATGAGTATAAATAATGTGAATGTAAACACCAAGTTTAGAGATTGAGTAAATATTTCAGTTATTAATTTTAAGCGGAAACATAATATTTGAATTTATGCATGTAACATATAAAAATCAGGTTAGGCACCTAATGTGAGCACTGCCTCAAATGTTTCTCATTTCTTGTTGATGAGAATATTGACAGTCACTGCTATTTTGAAATGTGCAGATATTGTCAGCCACAGTTATTGTGCTGTGCTGCAGAATAGTGGAAGTTATTCTCTCCTCCAACTGTATCCCCACCTGCATCTATCAGTGAGATTCACCCCATTTCCCTTTCTCCACATGCCCTCATTATTATTATCTTCCTTATTATTCTCCTCTTGAGGACATCTTCCTGTGCCTGTTGTGTCTGAGCATCAGATTCTCCTACACTAGTATAACAGACCAGACCACCACACTCTGAAGTTCTGGGTTTGAATTTTATTTCCTTCTATGCTCCTGCCAGAGGACATGGGAACTTCTTTGCACAAAACCAAACAAGAGGCTCTGACCTTTGATTGCCTCTAACTCACCCTTATCCACTTTTTATCTCTCTGTAAGTTTCTGTGTTGCCTGAGTAATTACTAATTTGCCATAGTCTCAACTGCCTTAGATTTTCCCCACACAAGATCATCCCTTTCCACTGACTGGCATGCTTCTCAATTTGCCAATGGCAAGCTTTCCCAACAAGGCATCTGGGTCAGATGGAACTGAGTGGGAAGAACTCCAGTCCTTGCCATTGCACGTTTGAGACAATGCTGACCTCGTGTCTGGAAGCACTATCAACATTTAGCCTTTGCTAGAAGATGGCAAAGGAACTCATTCTTTCCCTTTTAAATTCTTAAATTCATTTTCTGGCTTCCAGGGTTTGTAAAATTAACTGGAAATAACTTACAAACAGCATGTATCCCCAAGTGACAAAAAGTTCATGTTCCTTTAAAATTATGAAATTGGTCTCAGAGTGTTTTGTACCATAATTTGTGCTGTGCATTGTGGACTGCCACATTGGTCCTCCTTAAGATGCAAAGGTGACTGAAAAGACATTTGTCCTTTAAAATGAAAGACATTCATAAGTCTTTTGGCCTTAAGCAACTTGAAACAAAATCTACACCCCTATATCATACCAGTGATATTTGGCAAAGCAGGTCATTATTAAAATTAAGTTATCTGTAAGATGAAGGTATGCACTTCACTGTAGGGCAGGCCTGCCTAGCAGAGACAGAATCAGCTTAGGTTTCTACCCCACTTGTCTATAAAGGCAGAGAGAGGATGCCCATGTGGACTCAACAGCAGGGAAGGCAGCTGTGGGTACCAGGGGAACCTAAACATCTGGCCAGTGAGCTAGCTAGCCCTCCATAAGAGGTGATTTTGTGGATGATATTTTGTTAACTGATGTTTCTGCAACTTCTGCAGGGAGTTCAGCTGAAACAGAGTATTGAAGGGAAGTGATGAGCAATGGAACTGATGATTGGCCATGGCCAACAACCAGGGAATCACTGCACTTCTTAAGCCCTGGCACTTTATCAGAATGGTATTTTCACTCCTCTAAAATGAAAGTCCTAATTAGAATTTTCTGTCATTTTTAGTCTTGAGCATCTTAAATATTCACATCCTGCCACAGAGCAGACAGTCGACACTCTTGCGGCTTATGTTGGTGAATACAGACAACACTGGAAATCAATAACCTCACAGGGTTCCTATTAATTGGAATGAACACAGGCAGCAATGCAATGGATTATTTGTTTGACTGGAAAGCACATTTTCCTCTAATCATATCCTAGGGTCAAAATGATGTCCTGTGCACGCCATGTCAGTGTGAAGAATGTGCTGCAAAGCTCCGTTCAGTTCTCTCTTGGTCGCTTTGTACAGAGAACAGTTCTCGTGGTTACCAGGTTTCAGTGAGGGAGCATCCTAGTTAAGTGTGAAAATGCAGTATCGAGTCACCGTCAGTACGAGAATGGTTATGAAGCTGTCACATGCAGCTTCAGAGTCTTTCTAGGAAAGATGTCATATTGAAGAAAAGATGTTCTTAGCAACTAAAATGTCACTCTGTTATAAATTATCACATTATATAGAAAGTAACACATATCTTGCTCACACATTCTGACACAACTTTCACAATTACCCTGAGTGTTTTAATGTACAGACATCATGAGTAATGGGATATGGATGGAAAGTATTTATTTCTAGTAATTTTCTATGATATTCTTAATATTCCCCTCTTTGTAAGCCAGATCACAACAATGGATAAATCTCAAGCCCTGGGTGATTTCATAGCCACATTTCACAAACTCTAAATTTGCTTCCATGATTAAATGTCAGATTTCAAGCAAGCAAGTGATGAAGACAGAAAATGAAACCAAGAAGAGAAGGTGGAGTTGAAAAGGAAACTTGTAAAGTAAGCTTGGTGCGAGGAATGTGTGAGAGAAGAGTGCCTTGGAAACAACGGCAGAGAAGAGAATCGATGTTGGAAATACCAGACCAGCTGATCTCTTCATTCCTGGTGTGGTGGTTGGAAAGAGAAATGTCCCCGTAGGCTCATGGGTTTGAACATTTGGTCCCCAGTCGGGTAGCCTGTTTGGAGAGGTTATGGAACCTTTAGAAGGTAGAGTCTCACAGAGGAACTAAGTCTCTAGGGCAGGTTTTGAGAATCTCTAGCCTCATTTCTTTGCCTTCTCTCTCTCTCTCTCTCTCTCTCTCTCTCTCTCTCTCTCTCTCTCTCTCTCTCTCTCTCTGTCATGTGTGCACTTTCTGTGTATGGGTGAAAACTGTGATGAGCCAGCTCCCTATTATTCCTGCTGCCAGCCACGCCTTTCCCTCTGTGATGGACTCCATCCCTCTGGGATAATAAGTCAAAATAAACTCTTTCATCTTTAAGCTGCTTTTGGCTTTGGAATTTATCACAGCAACGGAAAAGTAATGCCTGTGTGCAGCTTATTAAACATACTATGGCCCTTTACAGCTAACATTCAGATTGATCAACTGTCCACAGATCCTCCACTATTCTCCATGCTTCAGACAACTGCATGAATGACAGTCATGTTCCCTAGAGAGAAACACATCTCTAAACTTTTGGTAGCACTCTTGTTCAAGAAATGTTTCTCTAGATCAGTGTTTTTCAACCTGTGTGTTGCGACCCTTTTGGGGTCGAACGACATTTTCACAGGGGTCATATATCAGATATTTACATTATAATTCATTACAATGGCAAAATTAAAGTTATGAAGTAGCAACAAAAGTAATTTTATGCTTGAGGGTCACCACAACATGAAGAACTGTATTAAAGGGTCGCAGCATTAGGAAGGTTGAGAACCACTGATCTAGATCAACTCATTCAATTTGCAGATGATAAGGAAAAAACTAGAGAGATGAAGTTAGCACCAGTTATAATGCCAAAGAACACAGGCCTTGGAATCTGATGCCCTGGGAATGGATGCTGTCTCCATCTCCACCAGCAATGATCTGGACTGGGCAATTCCTCTGCCTACTGGAACTATGTTATCCTTATTTGATAGGTTGGCCTGTGGTCCCTTAAAACACTAATGATGCATGCTGTGTAAAACATCTTGAATGCAATCATTTGCAGTCATTGCTTGTGGCTGTGATCTCCACGCTCTGCTCCTGAACCTCACTGCTCTCCACTTAAAGTTCTTCTCAACCTTCCTAATGCTCTTTCTACTTTATGGTGTAACTTAGAAATGATGACAGTAAATGAGTGATCAATTTGTGAAAAGGCCTATTGCAGGATCACTGAAAGAGATGTCTACTAATAATGGTTAGTAGTCTATTTATGTACTACTGAGTACTTGACAGAGAGATGAGAGAAAAACCAGGGAAAGAGAGTTTCCTGAGCCACCACCAAATACATTCAATATGGAAGTAAAGACATGCTTCTGAAAGAAGCTGTGTAGCTGGAGAGTTTTCTCTCTGGGGCCCGCCAAGCCCCAGCAGTCCGACAGCCCACTTATAAAATAAACACACAGACTCTTATATTATTTAAACTGTTTGGCCTAATGGCTCAGGCTTCTAGCTATCTAGTTCTTACATCTTAAATTAATCCATTTATATAAATCTATACCTTGCCACGTGGCTTGTGGTTTACCGGCATCTTCACATGCTGCTTGTCATGGTGATGGCTGGCAGTGTCTTCCTCTTCCTTCCTGTTCTCTCAATTCTCCTCTCTGTTAGTCCCGCCTATACTTACTGCCTGGCTACTGGCCAATCAGTGTTTTATTTATTGACCAATCAGAGCAACACATTTGACATACAGACCAACCCACAGCACTCCCCCCCCCCTTTTTTTTTTTAAAAAAAAAGGAAGGTTTTAACTCAAGGATACAGTCAGAGCTCTTAACCTCGAACACACAGAGATCCACCTAGCTCTGCCTTTCAAGAGCTGGGATTAAAGGCATGCACCATCACCGCCCAGTTTCTGCTATGGCTTGCTATTAGCTCTGAATAGGGGTTTCCTTTATGACTGTAGGAAAGGTCTGAACTGGATTTGCTGTGGGGGGCTGCCTGAAGCCCCTCTGGGAGTTTCCCAAAGACCAAGGCAAAGGATTACCTTGCCTGTCCCTTGTTGATCTACATTGGTTGGTCCAGTATTTTCCCTTACCACACCTTCTGCATACTCCAGAAGGAAGGGGCATTCTGTTGCTATTGTTCCTTGAAGAAACATTGTTTCTAGGAATGACCTGTTTACAGTCCCTTTTCAAATGTCCTTGCTTTCCATATCCAAAACATCTAACATTCCTCAAACCTTTTGAAATTGCTTCTCCTACCCACATATCATCTTGGTCATGAGATTCAACATTAACCGTGTCTCTAATCCAATCTTCCAAGGATGCAGATCTTACCTTTAATGGCCTGATTATTCTCTTGCATGCTGCATTCGCATTCTCAAAGGCCAAAGATTCAGTTATTATCTTACTAGCTTCTGAATTCGGGACTATTCTCTTTACTGCTGAAGCCAGTCTTTGTAAGAAATCTGTGAAAGATTCTTTTGGGCCCTGTATAACCTTTGTAAATGACTCAGTTTTCTTTCCTGTTCTTCAACTCTGTCCCATGCATTCAAGGCTGCCGTTCAACATAGAATTAGGGTTTAGACATCATATAAACATTGTGTTTGTACTGAAGCATATTGGCCTTCTCCAACAAAGCTGGGTGATTGTTCAATCAGTAAAGTGCTTGCCAGAACCCATGTTCAAAGGAAAACCTCTGGCTGTGGTGGTGTGTGTGTGTGTAACCCTAGCATGGAGGTGTGGAGACAAGTGGATTCCTGCAGCTCACTGGTCTGCTAGCTTACCCTGTTTGGTGAGCTCTAGCCAATGAGAGACCTGTCTCAAAACAATGAAAAATAGCAACTAAGGTTGTCTTTTGGTTGTCATATATGCGTGAGCATACACATGAACATGTACAAAAACACACATGGGCATGCATGTATGCATATGCACTTACACCCCCAGTCACTGGGTTTAGTATGATATCTTGACTTGATTCCATCCATTAAGACTCTAACTTCAAAGGAGGTCTTAATCACAAGTATCAGATATTAGGATTTGAACATCTCCTTAAGGGAGACACAATTCAATTTGAAAATTTGCTTTAGTCAAACAAAACTTTAATACAAGCCTAGTAGAATCAACTTATCTTCACTTTAATCAGTTTTAATAATGGGATGTATCCAGAGCATCATGATACTATATTTTGAATTTGAAATGCCCCCATGTTTCATGTTTCAAGAACATGTTGTCTGGCTGCAGTACTATTTTGGTAGCTTGTAAAAGCTTTAGGACATGGGGCCTACCTGGAGGAAGTGGTTCATTAGAAACAGGCCACTGAAGGGTTTTCCTAGCCCTTTGTGCTTCCCTTGCTGTCTGTTTTCATGGTCTGCTATAATGGGAAGAGTCTCTTCTACACATTCCTAACCCCAGCATCCAAACTCTGTGCTAAGCTTACCCTGCCACAATCAGCTGCAGCCTGAAGCTGTGCATTAGTTACCTCTCTGTTGCTGTGATCAAACACCATGGCCAGAAGCAACTTAAGGAGGAAAGAGTGTATCAGGGCTTACAGTTTCAGAGGGCTAGAGTCCTTCAGGGCAAGGGGGGCTTGGCAGCAGGTGGCCAGGACAGGAAGCTGGGGATCACATCTCACCACACATGTGGGAAACAGAGCATAAACTGCAAGTGGGAAAAAGCTATACACTTTCAAAATCCACTGCCCATGACAGACTTCCTCCAGCAAGAAGTCGCCTTGTAGCTGGAAGTTCCTCCAGTCTCACCCAACCCTGCAGTCCCACAGCTGCTTATAAAACAATCACTCAGAGGCTTATATTAACTACAGACTGTATGGCCATTGGCTTAAGTTTCTTGCTAGCTAGCTCTATCATCTTAAATTAACCCATTTCTATTCATCTATGTTTTGCCACATGGCTGTGGCATTACCAGTCTGCTGGCACGTTGCTCCCTGGGTGGTGGCTGGCCTCTCTCCTGCCTCTGCCGTTCTTCTTCCCGTCTCTCTCTTGGATTTCCTGCCTAGCTGTAACCTGACTCGCCCTACGCCAGAGCAGCTTCTTTATTAACCAATCATAGCAACACATATTCACAGCATACAGAAAGACCATTCCACAGCACCTCCTAAAGGTTCCATAACATCCCTAAATGGCACCACCCACTGGGGACCACATGACAAATACCTGAGCCTGTGGGGGACATTTCTGAGCCATGGACCAAAATGAACCTTTCCTCCCTTGGTTCTGTCAGATACTACGGTCACAGTGACACAAAAATGATGAGCACAGATAACATTAGCGTATGTTTGTGTCTCGGCTCACACAAGCTGGGTGACAACAAGGAGAGGCCTGTGA